>NC_062542.1:12641329-12763829 GCF_022655615.1 Tachysurus fulvidraco
CAATATAATATACATTATATTATAGGCTATATTATATCTATTAAATCATACTTGAATACTATCAACACTAGAAGTTCCTACACTATCACCTACACATTTTTTGTTCAGATCGTACTTACACTAACATGCATATCTATACTGACTGTATATTGCATGTATTTTATACTTGCATATATTGTATACATGTACACAGTAAATAACTAAATACAATACATTACATTTTAATACATGCCGATTTAAGAAAATACACCTACTAAACTACAAGTTACTATACTTACTGTTATAATAATGTTAGCTGCTGTACTATTTATTATATTAGCTCTAATCTTCTTACTACAAGTAACTATACTATAACCCCCAATATACTTATTATCCTGTACACCTAATGTATTGACTATTCTATAAACTCCCTGTACTTTGTGTTACCTTAGAAATACAACTGTAAGCTAATATACCCAGTATAAGGCATTACATGTTAATTTGCATATTTTAAAATACTTCATGTACAGTATACAGTAACCTGCTATAATTTAAAAATAAAATGGCAATATACTTGATGTAAGTTACTATACCAGAACCTAAAGTACTTACTATACTATAAACTGCTATACTTACTATGATACCTTAGTACAAGTGGCTATAAGCTAACATACCAAATATTTTGTGTTAGTATACTTATACTTATTCTGTAATATTTCTTTACTAACAACATATAAGAGGAGAGAATATATATATATATATATATATATATATATATATATATATATATATATATATATATATATATATATATATATATACATTATAAACTAATATACTTACAATGCTAGCTTAGTACAAGCGGCTATGAGTCAGTGTACCCAGTATATTGTACTCCATGTTAGTATACGTATTGTATAATACTTCATGTACATGCTTAAATATAAAGTACTAAAATGTAGTGTTACTTAAATTGAACCTAATGTACTTATTATAGTACAAACTAATATACATACTTACTATGTTAGCTTAGTACAAGGTATTACATGTCGGTATACTTATTGTATAATACTTCATGTATATACTGTACTATAAACTAAAAGACTTAGTGGATTATTACCTTGGTACATTAGGCCATAAGATAATATATTATACTGTAATAAATATAATGTACTTACATCTAAGGAACTATACTAAAAACCTAATGTACTTATTATGCTTATCAGCTTAGTACAAGAGGTTAAAAGTCAACATGCCTGCTATAGTGTATTCATTTATAAGATACTACATGTTAATATAGTTATTTAACAATACGTTATGTACTATAATATAAGAAACTACAAAATTACCGTGGAATACATATATGATACGACTCACTACGTTAAAGGGCGATTACCTGTTGTAAATGACTAGAATTGAACCTAATATATTTACCATATTATAAATACTATACTATACTGCCTACATATTACCTTAGTATATGAGGGTACCAGATATATAATAAGTTACAAGTTACTATACTTACTGTATGTTTTCTATAGCTCAATACTTTAGTATACGTTACAATAATTTCCTGTGAATACACTTGTATAATTTATAGCAAGTGCTTTGTTATCGCTACCAAAATCACCACCTCATTCTTCTATTTCATTTCTATTTTAAGTGAAAGTGACGTGACATACGGCTAAGTATAGTGAGCCATGCTCAGAATTTGTTCTCTGCATTTAACCCATCCAAAGTGCACACACAAACACAGCAGTGAACACACACACAGTGAACAAACACCCGGAGCAGTGAGCAGCCATTTATGCTGCGTAGTCCGGGGAGCAGTAGGGGGGGGTTCGGGCCTTGCTCAAGGGCACCTCAGTCGTGGCCGGCCCGAGACTCGAACTCACAACCTTAGGGTTATGAGTCAAACTCTCTAACCATTAGGCCATGGCTTCCCCCTCATTTTTTTTCTTTAGAAAAAAAAATCTACTTTATTATCTACTATCTACTTTATTATAAGCTAATACACATTGTGTACTAATAGACACTATAAGCGATTCTGAGACATTTTTAAACCTGCATAGGTCACAGATCAGTATAATGCATAATAATACATACAAGTCTAAAAGTTAAAAAGAAGGAGAGCATGAAGCGGTGTGTTTACCGAGTGATTTAGGAAGCAGGTTCTTGATAAACTCTGCATGGTCTCCTACGTGTAAAATGCTGTAAACACTTGTGTTCATAAGCTCCTCCTGATTGTAGCGCAGGTACTGGGACACATTTTCTGACACAAACACAATGTTCCCTTCCATGTTCACCACAAAGAAGAAGCCATCCAAGGCCTAGAACAGGGGGGAAAAAAGTAAATGTAACAACAAATCTTAAACAAGATTAAATAGAACATAAAGCAGGAATCATATATTGCATCTCACAAAAACAGGCAGAGAAATGACAGGAGGTAGAGAACATCTGTCCAAGTGTGCTTGGTGTGATATATTGTGGTTCTGGTGATCTACTGCAATCTGGACCTCGATGTGTTTCTTATTGTCTGACTGCAGCAGGGATGATGAGGCAGTCCCTAAGTCAGAGAAGTGTACTCACTGAGTCGATATCAATAAACCCTTACATTTGTTTGTTTGTTTGTTTTTGTAAATCTACAATGACCTTGTTTAATTAGAAGTGATGTATAATGTGACGGGCACAAAAACAGTTAAAGTAAATCTGTCTCTGTGTGTGTCTGTGAGACAGAGTCAGAAAGAGGGAGGCAGAGAGAGAGAGAGAGAGAGAGAGAGAGAGAGAGAGAGAGAGAGAGAGAGAGAGAGAGGGAGAAAGAGAGAGAACCTTAAGACCTGCAACAGCTGCTCGCCCTCATTCTCAATGCAGATTACAGACTTCAACTCCATCAGTGTTTGTCAGTGTGTGTGTGTGTGTGCGCTTGCATGTGTGTTATTCGGGAAGGGGGTGTCGGGGGGGCATTGTTGAAAAGTAGCACTTGCAGTGTCTGACAAGGACGAGTCAGGCGAGTGTTAATTGAAGGAGCGCTGCATCACGGAGCATATGTGTTCCCTTCTTAGCGGTGCTCTTTCCCATTGCCCCAGGCTATATCTGTAGTTCTGATAGAGACAAAATCCCTAATCTCTATTTTACAGTGTCTACAGGTGTCAAGTTTCATTTAATATGCTTTAAGGCCTTTTGAAAGCTACTTAGAAAATATATTAGCCGATTACGATTTAGGACTACTGAAATATGAGAATATAAAACTCAGAACTAATACTAAAATTAGTTCATAAGAAAATCTGACACAAAAAGACACAGTATTAAAAGGTGTTAGTATTGTCCTGTTTCAGGAGTCTGCATTTCCTCAATGTATCTCTCCTTTTTAGAAGATACAGACAGAGTACTCTATGACAATTAAATTAAGAATCCTGATGGAAACCTCAAAGCGCCTGTCCACTCATGGTAATACTCTGTGTGTGTGTGTGTGTGTGTGTGTGTGTGTGTGTGTGTGTGTGTGTGTGTGTGTGTGTGTGTGTGTGTGTGTGTGTGTGTGTGTGTGTGTGTGTGTTGGAGTATAGGAGTGAAATGCGACACCATCGTCATTACATTTCTGCTTTAGATTTACAAACAATAGCCATTTCTTAATCAATGTTTTATATTACTCTTCATCTGTGCAGCAGAGTTAAATGTTCAAATTAAGAGAGATGAAGAATGAGAGAGGCATCTGAGGAGCAATATAAGAGAGAGAGTGAGGGGGTGTGTGTGTGTGTGTGTGTGAGAGAGAGAGAGAGAGAGAGAGAGAGAGAGAGAGAGAGAGAGAGAGAGACATGGCCTCTGATGGTCATATTAAGTACATAGTGCAGTGTAAACACACACAGTGCTGACTCCACCTCTATCAAGTTGCACAATAGCATGTTCAGAAATGTGCTGATAGACGAACAGGCGATTCGGGCTCCGTCCCAATTCGCCACCCCATGGTGCTTACATAACCAACTCTACTACAGAGGGGAGAACGGTTTAGCTGCCAGGCTGAGAGGCTTTAACGCACACACAGCAAAACAGAGAGGGCAAACCACACAAAGCACACAGAAATGCACAAAGTGGCTACAAACCAGTTGGATAACGAGAAAGTGAATGAATGTTAGACTACAGAAAATAATTAAATGACTTGATTCGGTTCATCTATGTTAAATAACATGAATCGGATGAAGTAAAGCAATTGATAAAATCTCATCGATACATGAAATTGAAATATACTGAATCAAATCTGATGAACTGAATCAAACTAAACCTGAATGATATTAAGTGACTCATGTAAATAAACTCAAATCTGTCAAATTAGCTGAATCCAATTAAGTTCATTAAAATAAACTAATCAAAGGTTGTTGGTAATTCTCATCCACTTGTTTTCGCCTATGACAGGGAAGAATGACATCACACCTTGCAATACAAACTGCTGCTCATGCTACATGACAGCACAGCGTAACACAATCAGAGCATTTTATCTGTCCGAGCTGTCTGTATGATTCCTAATACATGAGCATAGAGTCACCCATGATTGGCTAGTGTCACTCTGATTGACAGGTGACAAAGTAATACCACCCCCTCACCCGAAAAGCAAAGCCAGTTACACGCTCTTAGACTCTCAGCCATGGATGCGGCGTTTTAGGGATTCGAATTTGCAAATCTCCTAACGAAAGTCCAAACGCGATGGACTAACACCCATTAGGAGCCAAAGTTAATTAAACAACTCCAGTCAAATCAAACAATTCAAGAGATTCGAATCAAAATAAGTGAATCAAATGAGCCAAACTGAATCAAATCATTTCAATTGAGTCAACTGAATCAACTCAAACTCTTTATCTTATAAGTGACTCTTGTAACGTCAATTCTATTTGATTTTATTCTCATACATAAACAGCGAAGCATTCAAAGTAGGAAAACACTGACTTTTAACGTTATAATATGAAGTGGTGATTAAGTGAAGAAGCTGTATCTCGAACCACATACTCTAACATCTACATGCATATGTGTGTATAATGTGTTCAGACTGGGAAATTAAAACTATTAATACCTGAATGATGTGCTAAAACAGCAGATAAACACTCCATGGTTGCAGCTGCTCTACATAGAGGAAGCAGCGGACCATAAGACAACTGCGCTCTGCAATTTTTAAAGCAATCAAAAAACTCAGCAGCACCATGGATGGTGTTCCTGTGGCGGATGTAAGACACAAGTGCAATGACCCTTTCTGTTTTCTGTTTGTTTCCCTCATTTAAGGCTACAGAAAGAGACTACGCAGTCAAATAGATAGTATAGCAATGCACTGCATAATGTGATTTGAGACGGAGCCAAGGTTTTTTTTTCTTCTTCAATGAGTGAGTTTAATTAGTCACTGTCAACACTGCAGGTGCGGATCGTCCCTCTGTTCTAAAGTCTCTTACAGATGGAGAAAAAGAACACACACGTGTTATTTTTAGCATCTGCTGCGTGTATACGTCGATGCCGGACCTCTGGAGCTATAAATATTCCCTGATAATCCGTGTGATGCATCTACGTGTCCAGCTCAGCCTGTTTGCTTCAATGTGCTTCAACACACATTCATCATTACAATCTCAAGGTAATCTGATTAACTTACAACCCCCTTATATTTCCTTATAACAGCAGTGTTTTATCCCTTTGTAGCACAACATTTTTCCAATGACTTCTGTAAAAAAAAAAAGGAGACTTCTAAATAAACGTCTCCTTACAGAAAACTACAGAAAGGAAAACATACATATTTTTTTGACTGGTGGATTAAAGCTGTCTCTTATGTCATACAGTTTTATCTGTCTGACCTACAGAGTGAGACAGAGGCAAAGAAAAAGACTGAGTGGAGATCCTGCCTTCTTTTTTCTGTGCATATGCTCATGTTCAACATGTGTGCAGCTGTGTGTGTGTGTGTGTGTGTGTGTGTGTGTGTGTGTGTGTGTGTGTGTGTGTGTGTGTGTGTGTGTGTGTGTGTGTGTGTGTGTAACAGGGTCATTTTAACTCAGAAGCCACATGCAGGAAAAGACCCACCTCCAGCATCATTGGTCCGAGGGCATCTTTGTCAATAACACTTTGGCCTGTGGACGAGACATCGGCCTTCTGCACCTCGTCCTCGCTGCACACAGCTGCTTTCTCTGAGACACACACACACACACACACGCACACACACACATACACACACACACATTAGAAAGTCAAATCCACCTAAATCAAACAGAATAAAGCAATGAAACCATTTGAATAAACAAGAAAACATTGGGCAAAAACTATATACATATTAGAGTCCAGAGTAGAAATGACTAAATCTTTCATCTAGATATGTGACAAAAGACAGCAGATTTTTTTCCCCCTGTACATAATGTATTTATGTACATTTTAAACATTTTAAAAAATCTTCGAAAAAGTCTTTAGGCTTAAATAAAATTGAGACATTAAATGAAGAATGAAGAAATTACCTAGCCGAATCTAGCTATGTTAAACGGCTAGGTTGTACCGCTTATACTACATTTCGCACATAAAATAGCTGTTTGTAAACAATTGTTTTGGTGTGTGGATAACTGAAAACATACAGTACCAGCAACGTTACTGCAAAAAGTGTGAAAAATGGAATCCAACACAACCCTTAAGGGAACTCTTATGTTTAGTCTTTACTATCACATTCATTCGTTCGTTTGTTCCTTCATATCAGGGTCATAATATTCCCCATCCCTCCTCCATCACGTATCATAAATAAACCAACTCTTACATCTGGTGGCTTCACTATTGCTCCGTCTGTCACCTATTTAAGCCTTAACTAGGAGGAGGAGGAGGACAGTACAGTACAATTATTTTCTTCACATGTGCCCTAAGGCCCAACAGTGGCAGCTTGGCGGTGCTGGGGCTTGAACCCCTGATCTTCTGATCAACAATCCAGAGCCAGTAAGTAGCCACTGGCTAATTTATTAATGACTTTGTCAAAATGTAAACATTTGGAGGTATAATATTTTTAGTCGTGGTATCTGCTCTTATTAAACATTGCATTTAAGAAGAATCCGAGCTTAAGACCCGGTTTCTGAAAGTGCCTCAGAGGCTCTCTTTGTAACATCTAGGACTCCATAGTGCGAGCTCATTGTAAATACTGTATCTAATGATCATCTGATTACGTTCATCAGCATGTGAGGGAGTCGGACGTAGCATGAATGTGCTGTCCTGATTCTGATTAGCAGATTAACTGTGCTGGGATGACGTGCAGCCAAACGACAGAGCTGTGTGTGTGTGTGTGTGTGTAAAACAGCTTCACTAGAGGCTGTGTGCTCCATCACTGAGTCTCTCCTCCACTATTTTACTCCCACTGGATCTCTGACACTCGCTTCCCTCTACGACATGATGACGCCAACAAAAATGCGCTGATCAATCACAGGTCGTGTCCCAAACTACACTTAAATACTGTTCTGTCAGTGGTGCGTAGTGTTTTAGTATTTAGCAAAGCGCTGGTAGCTAGGTTAAGTGTTTGGCAGACAAAACAAGGCATCCTAGTTACCATGACAACTGGCTGCTGTCTGTGGCTACCCAATGTTACTGTACTAAAGAGAGAGAGAGAGAGAGAGAGAGAGAGAGAGAGAGAGAGAGAGAGAGAGAGAGAGAGAGAGAGAGAGAGAGAGAGACTGCAGCCACTGAAGTAAGCTATGCATTACATTGCTCAATATTACATAACCCAAGATCTCACACACAATCAGTGAGTCAGGAACAACCCCCAGCATCAGCATGACTCATCTACATGCTCTCTCTCACTCACACAAACACTCACTCACACACTCACTCACTCACTCACTCACTCACTTACACTACTCACTTACACACTCACTCACTCACTTACACTCACTCACTCACTCACTCACTTACACTCACTCACTTACACACTCAGTCACTTACACACACACTCACTTACACACTCACTCACTTACACACTCACTCACTCACTCACTCACTCACTCACTTACACACTCACTCACTCACTCACACACTCACTTACACACTCACTCACTTACACACTCACTCACTCACTTACACTCACTCACACACTCACTCACTCACACACTCACTTACACACTCACTCACTTACACACTCACTCACTTACACACTCACTCACTCACTCACACACTCACTTACACACTCACTCACTTACACACTCACTCACTTACACACTCACTCACTCACTTACACACTCACTCACTTACACACTCACTCACTTACACACTCAGTCACTTACACACACACTCACTTACACACTCACTCACTTACACACTCACTCTCTCACTTACACTCACTCACACACTCACTCACTCACTCACTCACTCACTCACTCACTCACTCACTCACTCACTCACACACTCACTTACACTCACACACTCACTTACACTCACTCACTCACTCACACACACTCACACACTCACACACTCACGCACTCACACACTCACTCAGACACAAACACTCGAGCAGGTGGGAGTTACACAATACGTTTGTCTCAATGTAACAAGCACGTTTGTTAGTGTGTGTGCCGTACCTTGCTCTTTTATTTGACGGATCTGCTTCACAGTTTCTTTCAGGATTGCACATTTGTCAGGCTTGACGTTGAAGTTATCGATGTCGTTGATGTTGGCAAAGATCAGCTCGGCGAGTTCTTCAATGTATTTATTCTCCTGCTCACGGTTTCGTTTCTCGGTGCTCCGCTTGGGGCTGTCGAAAAGGAAAGAAACGTCAAGACCCTGAAAGTATTATAACTCCAGTAGATGCCTGCTAACTCGGCAGTGCAAAAAAAGTATAAAAGAGGTCATTAGAATGGGTCATTAGGATAGATGTCTTAGAACAGATGCTACAGATCACGTGTAAGTTTATCATGTGAACGGGATATACCACTATACCCGAGGTGGAGACTAGGGCCGTCTCGTTTTTGACTATTTTCCTGTAGCTCTGTCGTGTTTTACTCCTTAATTAATAAACAGAGTTTAATCGTCTTGATGAATGACCAGAGTCACATTGTTAAAATTTAGACACATGAAAAGGAGGAAAACTTCTTATATTCTGTGAATAAAGATTCTCATTTAAGCAACTAAATGAACAAAAACACACACAGTGTGATCACACACACACACACAAATACACAAACATACACACATGTGCAGACACAAATTCACAACAATACACAAAAACGCACACATGCAGACACACACATACATAAATACACAAACATACACACAAACACATATGCGCACACACAGATACACAAACTTACACACAAACACACATGTGCAGACCCACACATACATAAATACACAAACATACACACAAATACACAAACTTACACACAAACACACATGTGCAGACCCACACACACATAAATACACAAACATACACACAAACACATATGCGCAGATCCCCACACACAAAAACAAATGTGCACACACACAAATACACAAACATACACATGAGCAGACACGGACACAAATACACAGGCACAGAAATAAACAAACATACACCCAAACACATACACACACGTACGCACAAACAGATACACGCACACACACATACAAACACACACAAGCTCAAACACACACAAACATACCTTGGACCCAGGAGCTCTGATGAGCAGTCTTTGCGTTTCTGAGCCTCGACCCTAGCAGGGTCAGATGAGTTTTCCCCTATGCCGCTCATTTTAATACATGCCAGCAACTGCAGAGAGAACACACACACACACACACACACACACTGTCAGTACAACACACATTCACATAAAGACCCAAACACACTGTGTTTCATTTGCTGCACAGTTTCTAGGGATGGACGATACGGCAAGAACCTCATATTGTGATACACAACATGCATCGTGATACACATGGCTGCTAACAACACAGAACTTGCTTGAGGATACTCTTAGCTCCAGTGTATAAAAATAAATGTTCACTTGTGACCATTTTATAAGATTCTGTTGCTTTCCAAAACACATTGTGTCAAAAGAAATAAATAATAAAAGCTTCGAGCTTTTATTAGCACAACGGGAGAAACAAGGAGACCGATAACACATCACAAGTTCAAGCAACTAACATGCAAAGCTCTGGACAAGAGGAAATGGATCATATTTAAATATGACCATTAGGTTGAGAGAAGTGAACCGTAGCCCGCGTGATGTCGAGAGAAGCGTTGAAACCTGTAGCTACCAGTTTAGCAGTGTCGCGCTGCTGGTCTGCTGTAATTTATAATATATAATACATATATATATATACATATATACTGTATATATGTACCAGAATGATTTCATCTGATACCATGCAAAGATCAGTTTATGATGAGGCACAGATCCCAGATAATCAGAGCTGATTAAAGGGAAAAAAAGATGTTTGAGGGTCACATGATTTAGTCACATGGTTGGTGCTGGGAGGCAAAAGGGCTGAGCGAAAAAAAGTGGAGCAAAGGCGAAGTCAATCAATTAGATTCTACAATAGGTCTGTTCTCTAGAGAGCGAGAGAGTACCACACACACACACACACACACACACACACACACACACAGTGAGAGAAAGATGGTGAGACTGGAAACGATAGAGAGAGATAGAGAGAGAGACTGTAACACCTACATATCAGAGACGCACCAATCAGGTTTTTTGATCTTCTCTGTAAAAGTGTGTCTCTGATTAACTCTTTTTACTTAATCAACACAGGGTATATCAATCAAGTGTTGATGGTTTAGTCCTCGTGAAGGCTGTCACACAGTCTGACTCTTCATCATCATCATCATCATGATGTGTTGCTATTGAGCTCAACGCAAATAACACCTGCTGGCCAATGTGAACTCTCCAGGCCAGCAGGGGGCTGTATTCATATTTATTATATTCATTTTTAGATTTAGATTCAGAAAACTAAAAACGTAAAAAGTGGCAGTACTGCAAGTCTGAAATCTGCAGGACACAAGACAGACGCATATTCTTCATCCTTTCACCCAGAGAATATGAGGGATGCAAACTTTTGCACCCAGAAGGACAATAAATACGATTGATGCCAACAGCAAGTGTTGTGTGATGTAAATGTAAAATGTGCCGTTTTAAAACTTGCAGTTGTTTGCTGGAATTGAAATAAATCAAATAAATCCACTCATTTTCTACCGCTTATAAAAACATCTCGGGTCACGGGGAGCCTGTGCCTATCTCAGGCGTCATCGGGCATCAAGGCAGGATACACCCTGGACGGAGTGCCAACCCATCGCAGGGCACGCACACACACACACACACACACACACACTCTCATTCACTCACGACGAACAATTTTCCAGAGATGCCAATCAACCTACCATGCATGTCTTTGGACCGGGGGAGGAAACCGGAGTACCCGGAGGAAACCCCCGAGGCACGAGGAGAACATGCAAACTCCACACACACAAGGTGGAGGCGGGAATCGAACCCCGGCCCTGGAGGTGTGAGGCGAACATGCTACCCAGTAAGCCACCGTGCCCCCCCCCCCCCAAATAAATCCAATAAAATAATAAACAAAAGGTCGATCAGGGTCTTGACTCATGAACGTCGCCTGCGGATCAACCGCTTAATAAAGAAACAACAGCAAGGTTAACAGTGCCGGATTCTACAGTTACTAAAAAAAGCACTTCAACATGGAGAGAAAGCAAAAAAAAAAAAAAAAAAAACAGTAACAGATCGGTTCTGGTTATCGGTCACCGGTGTCGTTATATATGCACAGGAAATGACATCGGCATCCCTCAGTGCATGTGGAAGAACAGGGAAATGAGGCGTAATGAATTATTGAAGGTGAAATGCATTTTAATAACGACCACAGATGGTAATGGACTAGAGAATAAGATGTGGCTGCATAGTGGGGCAGAAAAACTGGTTAATGGGAGCTTCGGCAAATAGGTCACTGAATACCATCATATATAATAGAGCTGATAGACGAGGAGAAAGTGAAGATGCTGCACTGTGTTAGAATGAGCATGAAAACCTTAGTAGGAAAGAATCTTTAGTTTTGTCTGTTCTAAAGAATCGGACTAGTCTGGACACACACACACACACACACACACACACACACACACACACACACACACACACACACACACACACACACACATATATATATATTCCAGAAGTACTCTCCAGTCTAGAGCGTCTGGCACAGTGTGGGTGACTTACACAGAGCAGCATCGGGGCATGTCCCAATATTCAAATGAGCTGAATGTTGATAATAAATCAAGCAACTTACATTTATACGATGACTTTCTCACACTCACACTCAAAGTAGATGTGGGTTTGCTGAAGGAATTCCTGTGTGTGTGTGTGTGTGTGTGTGTGTGTGTGTGTGTGTGTGTGTGTGTGTGTGTGTGTGTGTGTGTGTGTTAGAGAGAGGGAGAATCTGAACTTCGTAGAAGGATGTAAGAAAGGATTTTATGTTTTTAAATGACATACAGACATAATAAGACTTTACATTTAGAAAATAAAAACAGAATTGAGGGAGGGAGGGAGAGAAGGAGGAAGGACGGAAGGGAGGAAAGAAGGAAGGACATTCGAAAGATAGGAAAGGTAGGAAGACGGGAAAAAAGTAAGAAGTAAGAACATGGAACAAACGAAATTACAACGAAAAGATGGAAGCAAACGAAAAGGAAATAGAAAAATGAAAAAGGGGAAGGATGAAAAGGGAAATGAAAAACAAAAGGGAAGGGAAGGGAAGAAAGAACAGAAGGAAGGATGGAAGAAAACCAATCAGCTTGTATAGTTGGAAGTCAAATAAAATACATATTTGTCTGTGTTTTGAATATAAAAGTTTCCCACTTTGATCTTAAATAATTATTTAAATAGGATAAAGTTTATTTAAAACACACACACACACACACACACACACACACACACACACACACACACACACACACACACACACACACACACACACACACAAACACACACATACACACACACAGCACTCTGCTCTAATGCTCTTTATGTTCTCTACATTAGGAGGGCTGAGTTTACTCTAGAAAACGAGGTGTGAGGAAGAATCGTACTGTACTCCTCACACACTGCTGCCAGCCAGCTGGAGTTTAAACAGATTAAGAAGTGCATTAAAGCGTCCATGAAACGGCATGAAGGAGGTGATCTGATTCTGTGTGAGACGTGTTCAGGGGTCTGACTTCCATCACAAGATCCAAGCACATTTAACCTCCACACTTTACTGATACGATCTATAAGAGACGTGCTGATTATTGGGATGGGTGATATGCAGTCCACATGGCTCTTTTTGGAAAGAAAAAAAAAAAGGAAATAAAGTGCAGGAGGAGTCAGTTGTTTCATTTATTTATTTATTTGTTTGTTTGTTTGTTTATTTGTTTATTCATTATTCATTTATTTATTTATTTTAAATATACAAATTGTAATTTCAGACCCTACACATCTTATTGTAAATAGCTATATACACATAACCATAGACCATGAAAAACGTGAGAAAACTAAGATTTATCATTGGTTATTCCTTCCTCTGAGCTATCTGCAGTGTGTGAGCTAAGTAGGTGGAGACACGCACGCACACACACACACACACACACACACACACACACACACACACACACACACACACACACACACACGGCTGCATGGTGCCAAAGCATGAGGCTGGCACGCTGTTAAGGCCTGGCCTGCACACACACACGCACACACACACACACACACACACACACACACACACACACACACACACACACACACACACACACACACACACATTACGTAAGGCAAGTGCTGCTATTGGATCCCTGCTGGATTGCAGTGGCCTACTTTACCAGAACGACAGAGAGAGAAATCAAATCACTGCAACGAGAGCGAGGTTACTTTATAACACAGACACGCCGGTTTAACCATAACACATGCCACAAGCTGCCTCATGACTACCAGACATTAAAGAGACATTTCTGTACACCATTACCAAGGCATATGCCCATAAAATATAAAAAAATATAATATATATATGTAAAAATATATATGTATATATGCTGAGGAAATACAGTCTCAACCCCAGTGTGCCAACAGGGAACAAGGTCCAGACTTCAGGACTTCATGATATCAGAATGACTGACAGCCCTGCAGTGTCGACTGGAGGAAGCTCATAGAAACTGAAGTATGAGCAATTAAAGAAAGCAAACACTTCAGTCAAGAGAGACTTAAGAACATTGAACAGTCTCCACGACTCAACCTCATTTCCTAAATGATACCAAAATCAAAACAAGCTGACTCGGGGAGCTTTCGACAGATTTCACCCTCTGGATGTGGGGCAAGAACCAAATCATTTCACAACATGAATAAACATCCAACTACTGTGCAATACACTATGTTGCTGAACACCGCACTGAACACCACACTGAACACCGCACCAAAATGTACCCTGCATTGAACCCTGCACTGAACCCTGCACGGAATACCGCACCGAACACTGCATTGAACCCTGCACCGAATACCGAATTGAACACCACACCAAACATTGCATTGACCCCTGCACCAAACACCCACTGCATTGAACCCTGCACCAAACACTGCATTGAAACCTGCACCAAACACCGCACAAAACATTGCACTGAAATTTAGAGAAAATAAAACCCCCAATTTTTTTTGTAAAATGCTAAAGTTCATCTCCCATAGAGATGTGAATGAGTGCGACAGCCATAAGCATGTGATTTCCATCTTTTTTT
This sequence comes from Tachysurus fulvidraco, assembly GCF_022655615.1. NCBI lineage: Eukaryota > Metazoa > Chordata > Actinopteri > Siluriformes > Bagridae > Tachysurus > Tachysurus fulvidraco. The sequence goes on from NC_062542.1 coordinate 12,656,031, forward strand.
TTATTCCATCAAACCAGTAAACTCTGGTGCACACTGGATGGAGGCGAAGTCATGCTCGAGAAGACCAATGAAATCAGTAACAAAACAATTGATTACAGGAGAAAAGACAAGCATTGGATTGATTTGCGGTGACACTTTAGAGTCTTGATCTCTCCAGAGCTACATGTTTAGGGAATAAAATTCAGTGTGTTTGCGTACTTTTGCGCTGTGATAAGAGAATTGTTTTTTTCATGTGCTGTTTGGAAACAGGTAGAACTCGCAATCTAGCTCAGAAACTTTTAACGCTTTTAATCACAGACATGTCCAAGTTCTGCAGATAATAATAATAATAATAATAATAATAATAATAATAATAATAATAATAATAATAATAGTTCCACAGCAACAATCCAAAGCAACATTATTATTATTACTATTATAACATTTACAGTACAAAAATACCGGATGTTTATTTTTTCAAAATGTGGTTTCAAAGCAGCAAAAAAAACCAACATGTAGATTTGAACCATGTCGATTTATTTGAAAACCTTGGTGTGATTTGTTAAAAACGTTATTCTACACGACAACTTTGTAACCTAGCACTTTATTTCCCTCACTTTATGGAACCACAAATAAGCAACGCTGGAACTCTCTCATCTAATATTAATGCACAACAATAATTTTACAAAATAAACAGCCGTTGCATCAAAACAAGCCTCTGACTTTTTATATATTCACTTTTACTGACAGCAGAAATAAGAACCTTTATTATTTAGCCTCATGCTGCTTTCATTTATTTGTCAACGCTGTTTTATTTTTATTGCTTTGGTTAAAAATGGATGTTTTTATTTAATAGATTTTTCCCCCATCTCCTACCAGTTAGCGCATAGTCTATGAAATATTTTACAACAGCTCTTTCTTATGTTATGACAGCTGCAATGTCATTACTATGACATGGTTATGTCAGTGTTATGGCACAGGGGTTTGCATGCTTCAGTCGCATTCTTATTTGCCAAGTCGGCTATTTTTTAACCATCTTCCCTCCGAAGACTCCACCCTTTCAGCTAACCGTAAAAGCGTAACAAAATGGTCCTGCTACGCAAGGCACTACGCTACTATGCAGTTTTTTTGGACGCTGTCGTCAGTCAGACAAAACATAAAGAGCATAATCGCTACTGTATTTACTGGATTTGACCCATGAACTCTATATATCGCTTCTGCTATTTTCATTTGTTTTCATTACATGACCATAAGAAGGTGCGTTTTTTCCCCCAGGGCACAGCCGTTAAACTTTACTAACCATTACAAATCAAATGCGAATATAAAAACACCCAATAAAGAAGAATTGGCCAATGGGAATATTTTGTTCTTTCTTTTGCTCAGTATAAAACATATTTGTAACCGGAAAATGGCGTTTTAGTGAAGACGCAAAGTCAAAGTCAGTTAAGAACAGACGTAATACTAAATATATTTATTAACAAATCTTACAAAATGTTTCTATTTGATTGTATATTACTATGTTGTTGTTTTTTTTTTCATGTTAATGTGTTGTTTTGTTTTTTATTATTGTTGCGTCTACTGTTACCTTTGTGGCCAGGTCATAAAGATTAGCAACTGATATAAGTACGGACAAGCTTTTAGATTTACATTTACATTTATTACTATTATTAAGTATTAAGAATAAAGTATTGATATTAATAATTAATATCTGGGAAGTATTAACTATTATATTTAATCACACTTGACCACTTGATTTGTCTTTTAATCTCTTTTCCTGACAAACTTTCACTTCCCTTTCCTAACATCAAACAGGCTGTTCGTTTCCTGCCAGCTTGTTGAGTGCAGCTGCAGAAGGCTGGAAAATTACACACCACACTGCAGATTTATACACGGCTGTGTGTGTGTGTGTGTGTGTGTGTGTGTGTGTGTGTGTGTGTGTGTGTGTGTGTGTGTGTGTGTGTGTGTGTGTGTGTGTGACTTTACACACTGCCGAATATCAGTGTTACAGCACAGCGTGAGGTTAATTAACCACAGAGCATGAGGTTTATAAAGAGAGGAAACGGCAGTGTCCAACCTTTTGATGAACGCTAACATCCAAACATTAAGTCGCTCTGGAGGGTGAATTGCAACCTGCTAAATTGTGTCTGCTTATAATGGGAAAGAAAAATAAACAACACACACACACACACACACACACACACACACACACACACACACACACACACACACACACACACAAATGCCATTGCATGTTGCATTGAATGAAACAGGTAGTTTTTGTCCCATTAGCGTTGCATTTAGTTAAGTTTCGAGGAACGACGAGCATGCGAGACAGCTTGGGCAGAAATTATAGCCAACCTGCAGTTTCTTTTTGTATATCCGTTTTCTAAAATGTAAAGAAATAAGCAATTTAAACCACCAGACTGCAGACTCAGATGAAGCACACAAATAAAGATCAATGAACAGTGCAATAGACAAGAAGGTTTAACAACCAGAATTCACTAACTTTTCTGGGTGTGAAGAAAACCAGACAGTAATGAAGGTAAAAAGTGAGATTGAGATATTGGCAGAAAGTCAGAAAAAAAGTGAGACGGACTGAGAGAGAGAGAGAGAGAGAGAGAGAGAGAGAGAGAGAGAGAGAGAGAGAGAGAGAGAGAGAGAGAGATTGCAATCATTGGCAGAATCAGAAATGTGTGACAAACATTACACAAAAGAAAGAAAGAAAGAAAGAAAGAAAGAAAGAAAGAAAGAAAGAAAGAAAGAAAGAAAGAAAGAAGGAAAGAAAAATGGAAAGAAAGAAAGAAAGTAAGAACATTGCTTAGCAAAGCTGACTAATTAGCACACTGGATGACAGACTAGATGATGGACAAGATGATCTTTTTTCAATTCAGAAAATAAAAAGATTGTTCAAAACGCTGATGAAACTGAGCGAAACTAACATTTACATTATTGGGCGTCAACGCAGCAAAAATGGCCACGCAAGTTAGGTGGGCGGGATCGATAATTTTATCCAATCATGTCCGTGTTTGCCCGTGTGTATGTAAGATGATAGACGACACTGTCTGCTACGCTGCCCTGTGACACTGCATGAGCAAAAATATAAAACACAACAAGCACCTGATCAGTTATTCATTCTCTGATTATGACAATATTATAAATTATTGTGCTATATATTTCTTTATTATAATTATTCATTACTTTAGCTACCATTTGAAGCCTTGTCAGATTGGTTTCCAGGCAGCCAGAACAGGACGGCGTCTCGCTTATTTCAACAACGCATCCTTTTATCCTTTTCTCATTTCTTAGCTTCTTCCTCCAAGAAAGCGAGAAAACAAAACCGGGACAGGAGGAATCAAGGACAAAAGTATTTTGTGAACTGTAATGTTTATGTCCATGCAATTTCATTTAAAATTTGATCCTAAACACAATTTTAATCATCATCTGACTATAGTCCAATACATTCTAATTGGATCTTGTTTGAAAGAAAGAAGACCCACAAAAACATAAAATCTGCAAGGAGTGAGTGTTTCAATCACCCATTCTTTTGCTGACTGTATGGGGGGGTCTAAGTAACGAAAATGATAAGTAAAGTAATGAAAATAAGCGGGAGACAAAAAAAGAGACAGAAAATAAAACTCAGCTTCACTCATAAGCTCGTTCTGCCATCACTCCATCGCTCTAAAAAGACTCAGAAACGATCCATTTCCGGAAAGCTGATCGTGTTCATAAATGTTTAACACAGAGGGCCACTTCAGAGGGCCACTGGGAGATCATAGACACGTTCAAAAACAACCAGAGAGAGAGAGGAGGAGGGACGTTATGGACCGACGAGAGAGAGAGAGAGAGAATAGAGAGAGCGAGCGATGCGATGAGCGCGATTGCCAGCGCTATAACTCTCTCTCCTCTCGCGATACTTCAGATAATTATATCAATTTCTCTCCTATACATATCTACGATAGCTATCTTCTATTCTCCTCGCTCTCTTTCTTCTCTCTTTTCTCCTCTTTCTCTATTCTCTTCTCGCGCCCTCTCTCCTTTCTCTCTCTCTCCGCTCTTTCGCTCTCCTTTTCTCCTCCTCTCTCGTGCTCTTTCTTTTGCTTTCCTCTCTTTCCCTCTCTCGTCTCTCGCCTCTCTCTCTCTCTCTCGCTCCTCTCTTTTTCTCTCTCTCTCGCTTGCTTCTCTCTCTTTCTCTTTCTCTCTCCTTTCCCTCTCTCTCGCTCTCTCTCTCGCTCTCTCGTCGCTCGCTTTCTCCTCGCCTTCTCCTCTCAACTTACTCTCTTGCTCCTTTCCCTCCGCTCTTCGCTTTCGCTCTCTCTCTTTCTCTCTCTCCCTCTCTCTCCCTCTCTTTTCGCTCCTTCTCATTTGCTTCCATTCATTCCATACACACCAGAAGCTTATCAGAAGCTTTCGCAATATAAACTATTTCAAGTCACAGTTTACACCCAAGTGATTCAGTCGTGTCATTTGAAGGTTTTTTGGACAACTCCTCTCAAAAGTACTGACTTGGCACTTGAAAACGGGCCATGTTGTTATAAAATATGTTCATGACTGTTTTGTTGTAAAACCTACATTTTCCCGAGTGTGTTTTGGGATCAGTGTGTTAATGTAGTATCTTCAAATGAAAAAAGAATGATGGAGTATTTTAGGTAAAATCCAAATCTTTCAAAAAAAAAAAAAAAGGAGAGAATATAGGAATGAAGGCTGCCCATTTGTTATCAAATGGCATGAGAAGACAGACACAGCCGTTTGTGCATGAATACATCCATCCATTTTGTGTAATGCATGGGTCTATCCCAGGGGACTCGGGGCACAAAGTGGGGGAAACCCTGAAAAGGTTTGCAACGCATTACAGAGCACAAAATTAAGTACTATTTAAAGATGCTAATCAGCCTACAGCACATGTTTTGGGGCTAGGGAAGGAAACCAGAGTACACAGAGGAAACCCCCAAAGCACGAGGAGAACATGCAAACTTGCACATACACAAAGGGCAGAAACAGGATTCACGCCTTAAATCTGGAGGTATGACACCAAGGTGATAACCACTAAGTCAGCATGCCAGCTAATGGGTTTTAAAAGTGTTGTTGTTTAACATATTTGCTGATTTTATTATACAAATTAGCATAGCAGTTTAGATTATGGGGTTCATCAACATTCATTGTTTACAGCTATGTGAGACATGCCAACGTTCTTATGTGTAATGGCTGTTCTTACAAACAAATTTAAAACTATTCCATCTTGCCTAATGAACTAGCACCAGTATGTCTAGAATGTGGAAGCATATTGGTTAAGGCAGGGGTGGCCAACCTGCGGCTCTTTGCCCGGTTTCATGTGGCTTTTATGTTCATATCGAAGTTTGTATTTGTGTCTTTTTAATGTGCGTGTTCGCTTCTCTTGAGTTCAATACGGTATTTTCGTCAAACGCGCATGTGAGTGGGATGAAAATACCTCAAAGTTTCCCAGTAGGAGCAAGATCATTTGAGTAAACAATTTGTGTCAAGTTCGCTCTCAAAATGGCAGAGGAAAAAAGGTGATCATGTGTGCACATGCGTATGATGTGGCTCTTTGTGGTAACACAGTAAAAAAATGTGGCTCTTGGTCTCTGACTGGTTGGCCACCCCTGGGTTAAGGTGTTGGACCACTGAATAAAAGGTCATGACTTAGAAGCCCAGGACTACCAAGCTTCCACTACTGGGCCTTTGAGCAAGACCCCTGACCCTCATTTACTCAGTTGAATTTAAAAGAAAATAGCTAAAATGTAAGTCACTCGGAATAAGGCCATATGCCGAATGCCATAAATGTAAATGTCTGTGTTGTATCATATTATCTCGGGAATGTGGTGCCAATGGCTGTCTCCGAAAGATCCTCTCATCCTGTTCACTTACAGGTATCTTCATTAAGCTCTGCCTTATGAGAGAGTGACAAATGAAGCAGGACATTTACAGCTGGGTAGCTAAACCGCAAGCTTCACAAATGTTGAGGTTCGGTTTTCAGAAAAACAAAACAAAAACATTTAATGCAGGCACAACTCCTTCATAAGACAACTGACTAATGATTCGTGTCAGCTTCTGACTCACACATCTGATGCGTGAACAAATTAATGATGATGAATACAGCTTGCATTAAAATGCCTTATGCCACTTTTCAAGTTTGTCCAACACCAAATGTGTGATTCATCAGCAGGCAAACATCTGACATGTGTGGTGTTTATAGTGGGTTATCCTGTGTGTGGGTACACCACCAACACAGTGACTAAGAAACCCAGGTTCAACAAGAGAAAACGTTTAGTTTAGTGACCAACTGCTCATTTAAATCATCACACCTTCTTAAAGGAATGGCTTTGAAAAGTATCATCTGCTCAGTGTTCTTCCATTTCCTCCACATGGAATCAATCAGCCAAGACATGTTTAGTGCTTGGGAACAACTTCTTGAAGAAAGTACTGTACACCAAAGATTCCAGCTGTGGAGAAACAGCTCTGCTTACAATCAGGGAAGGAAAAAGAAAACTAAAATATCAAAGTTACAACAAAAACTAATGTACAATAACAGAATCACGAGAGACGATTCCCAGTATCGATCATTTAATCAATCGATCACCTAAAAGGGGAAAAACTTTTATTATCTTATATAGAGACTTGACTATTTTTCTTTATTTAGACATTACACTTTATCACAGTGATTAAATCTACAATTACCTGTTAAAAAATCTCACAATATTTCAAGAAAACAACACTGGATTGGTTCCTAATCGGAGTTTCGGTATTAAAAGAGAAAAATTGGTTAAAAGGCATCTCTGTTAGAAATGACAAGAAAATGAAAACTATGGAACAAGGAAACTACTGAATACAGAAAATAGAAAGTGCAGTTTAGAGCGACTAAGCAGCAGTAGAAATTAAAAAATGCTGACAGCTAGGGAACAGTGGGAATTGAAAACAATGAAACGTGTACTATTTCGCAAAATGATTTATTAGGGTGGAAAGTTATACGTTCGGCTCCCGCAACAATGCTTACAAGTTGCCATGACAACTGGCCTCTGGCTATGGGTGTGTCCTAATCCACACACTACATCAAAACTCTACATAATCATTTTTTTAATTATTGCTATTTTATTTTAGTTTATTTTATTGGATTGTTCCTATTTCTAAGTAATTTAACTTTAAGATCTTGCATGCAGCCAAGAAGGAAGTAAATACACACTTCCTAACATTCCCAATTCATCAGAACTGTTTCGCTTGGTGTTGTGGTTGCATAGGAAATAATTCGAAGACAAGGGGACAAGGGGATGAGAGAAAGACAAGTGTGCAAGAAGAAACAAAGAGAGAGGGTGGATAGGAAGAGAAGATTAAATAGGAGCTTATCCTCCAAGTCATCTGCTCTTAATGACAGCTGACAAACTGGCCATGCAAATCTCATGTGAGCATCTCGAGCTGCTCCTCCCCCATCTAACACACTCACACTCTCTCTTACACACACATACACACACACACACACACACACACACAATATATATGTTTACACCTACGCCAGTAATAAAAAGGAAAGGTTTTGGCTTATATATATTTTTTTAATAAAAAACAAAAATTTGTGAGGACCAAAAAGGATGAAATATCCTCACAAACAGTTAACACATGCCCACACACACTTACAGCTCACACATGCAGTGCACAGCTAACACGTGAAAATTCCTCCGGCTTCTGACACTGTGCTCAGAACAAGAGGCCAAGGTTGCCAGATCCTCAGGACAGAAGTACGGTTAATCAAAACCAACCCTAAAACACAATCCAATACTCAAAACTCAAAATGATCACATAACATTGTCACAGGTCCAACAATGTGATTAATTAACAAATGTGCTCTGACATCTACAAGCTAATAAATATATTTCAACACACAGTTTCATAAACAGCCCTTTTACCAAGACTTAGCATTATCACAACTATTAAAACAAGTACAATTCACTGAAAGACTCCACTGTTGATTCCAAAGTGTTTTAATGTAGAGATAGAAAAAATCTTATGGAATTTATGGACAATGCACAAACCTATACCAACAAAAATCATAAAAATATCCAGCAATACCCATTCATAAGTAACCCAAATCGGAGGTAAAACAGCTGACCTGGCAACATTATGAGAGGCTCTTCAGTCATGTGACCCATGAGAGCAAAGGCAGAAAAAGGCAGAGCAGGTGGCAGGCACACACACACACACACACACACACACACACACACACACACACACACACACACACACACACACACACACACTCCCCCCACCCCGCCACCCACTCTCTCTCTCTCTCTCTCTCTCTCTCTCTCTCTCTCTCTCTCTCTCTCTCTCTCTCTCTCCCACACACACATGTATGCATGCACGGTCTGTCCTCAAAGTGCAACCAAACAAACAAGAGCCTGGAGTACAGATATGAAAATGCTTCTTGTTGCTAACTGATAAGAGGCAGGCAATTAAAACCACAAATACAATATAAGCATGGGTGCTGAGGTGTAAACAAGAAAGAGTTCCTCTTTCACTGCACGAGCCCGGTTAAACAGGAAACAGCGTCACAACTCCGCAGAAACCACGCCAGCTCTCACTTTCATTCATGTCTTATTTTAACACAGAATCGTTTTACCAAACTCTCTTTCAAAAGCAGGACAGATTCTTACTGCCAAAAATGCTAAAATTAGCCTAGCAGGTATAGATTGGGGAGTATGGCTACCTGACTGAACCATAAAGAACCCATCTGATGTTCTATTGAATGCACTGACAGCAGTTAACAGCCTGGCTAGCTATTTATATACTATTGTTTAGCTGTAGAAAAGACAAATCCAAACACTAAACAACTATTAATGTTTTATCTAGCTAGCTAGGACAGGGGCCCTGATTTAGATTTTGTGATATGCTACCTGTATATATAAAGCTTTATCTTAATATTAAATACGTTAATTAGCTTTAAATCTATAGAACTACTAATTGATTGATTAATCTTACCTCAGTTTCAGTCCACACACACACTCAGGCCATTCTTGCAGCGGTGGGAATCTATATGCATCATCAGCTTCACACTCTGTGTAAAAAAAACAGACATTATGACAATAAATCATTTTAACCATGTGGTGGAGCGTTAACATTAATGTCATAACTTAAACAGTACATTACAGAAATAACAGACACATAGCCAGTTGAGTAGCTTGTTGCCATTTAATTAGCTAAACTTAAATAACTAAATTGCTGGCTAGTTTCTTAGTTCTACACACATTGTCAGCAACACTCTCTGTGTAAAAAATAAGAGACATTGTGGATTGTGTACAATGCAGCATTTAGATAAGCACAGTTATCTTATGAGTAGCTTAATTTAAATAGCTAAATTGCTGGCTAGAGTAATATGAGTAGCTAACTAAAACTGCTAAATAGCTGACCAGCTTCTTAGTTCTCTACACAGACAGTAAGGTTAAAGAAAACAATAGTAAATTAATTAAGGTTACACAGAGAAGCATAGCTGCACTAGCTAATCAATAAATAAATACTTTTTAAGGCAATATAAAAAAGTTTACAAGCATAAGACTAGCTTAAGTACTACTAAAGACGTGTCCTTTGTGTAAAAGGTGATCCAAAAGATCCGTTTAGAAAAATCATGACAGAACCGTCACTCCAAATACTAAACTACTTAATCAGAATGTCTTCACGTGTTATATCCCGACATGTTTGATATGAGAATGTAACATACGTTGTGCACTGTATTCAGCTAATTATCTTTACAAACGCCATGCATCATGATATATTCATGCCATATTGTCTTCAACGAAAGTGATATTTCCACTCAGTCAGCTCGGCGATGTTGCTCTCATGAGAGCTGCATGATATACAGTGTCTATCAGTGAGACAGCTGAGGTTACCCAGACCAGTCAGACCGAGTAGGTTTAAGCTATTAAAAGACCCCGAGCTGCTTCGGAACTGATCTGGAGTCAGAAACGCCCTGCTTCGATGAAGTGGCAGAAAAGACAAGTGAGAGAATCTGGACTTCATCCATCAGGAAGCACCTGAAGCAGGACGCCTCATGGCAATTATATAGATCTGCTACTGGTTTATGTCAAATGGCTTTAGAGGGAAATTCTCTTTGGGGGGGTTGTACATGTGTGTTTGTTTGTGTGTGTGTGTGTGTGTGTGTGTGTGTGTGTGTGTGTGTGTGTGTGTGTGTGTGTGTGTGTGTGTGTGTGTGTGTGTGTGTGTGTGTGTGTGTGCGTGCGTGTGTGTGTGTGTGCGTGTGTGTGTGTGTGTGTGTGTGTGTGTGTGTGTGTGTGTGTGTGTGGTGGAAAAATATTACAGCACAACAAAAATTATAATCCAGAGTCTACAAAAACTAAATATGGAAGAGTCAGGAATTAATCTGTGATCACTCCTTGTGTCATAATTTTTCAGAATTTCTCATCAGAAAATCTGTGTGAGTGTGTGTGTGTGTGTGTGTGTGTGTGTGTGTGTGTGTGTGTGTGTGTGTGTGTGTGTGTGTGTGTGTTTAAAAAAATCATTTAAGTGGCAAGGAAAAGCTGTGAATATTCAGAATATTCTATTTCACAAGCAGTTAAATCATCAGATGATTACAGAGACAAATAATTCAATGACAGAAGTCTGTGATAAAGTTAGTAAGTTTGGAAAATGCTGCTTGCCTAAAGTAACATGTCTCATTTTCACGTAAATTGTGTCAGTTTTCAATCTTGAATATTGATCACTGATATATTTGCAATGGGGCAATGAAATCCCATTATGAATACTCAAAATACAGAATTCAGTACCGGCTAATCTCTGTGTGATTTACGAGCCACAGCAGCTGAACATTTTTTTTTTATAAAGAAATATCTGTTAAAAGCGCTGTTATATTGCAGAGTCAGGAATTCAATGATGTTTTTTTATTTAATATGCCTTTGAAATTCCATTTGGAAGGAGGTTTAAAATGTAGTTGCATTGGTTTACATCACCTACATTGTATCCTTAATGTACAACTTTTGGAACACACACACACACACACACACACACACACACACACACACACACACACACACACACACACACACACACACACACACACACACACACAAAATAGTAAAACAACCACATAAAAAAACTGCAACCCCACAGGCTCAGTAAATAAATTATTATGACTGTCACAGTTAGTATACAGTCCTTCTGTTAGTTGCATATTTGCCAACAAAACAACTTTATTTTTATGATACTTTTTCTTAACTTAAATGTTAAACAAAAAAATAAAAAAATACCCCAAGTTATGTCTGTCAGACTGTGAAATTTTTTTGAATATGATTACTTAATATACTTTTCTAGTGTAATATATTCACATTAACAGTAAATTAAATAAAAAACAGTCAAGGCTGTCAATAAAGTGTAATGCAAATGCAAAAATCCCCTTCACTTAGCATACACACTCATCCCAGAACAATTACCAGAGAGAATGAGTCTGTCATTAAGTGGGGTGAAAAAATAAAAAAGATTTTGCAAAGGACCGGGGGGATAATAATCACGCTGATAATCATGCCGAAGCTGGTAACGGATTTAATCGTGTCCTGCACATCTTCAGGGCCTGTTCGTCCGCCGGGGAGTCGGCTCCGGCTTATTAGATGGTAACATGAAGTACGCCTTTTTAATTACGTTCTGAAAGTAATTAGCAAAAAAGGAGGTTTAAATCATATCTCTCTCTCTCTGCTTCCAAAATTAGTTGCAGGAAAAAAAACAGAAGCAGTGGAGCAGGATCATGGATGGGATGACTTCTATTACACTCAGAGCACCGACCTGAGAGGAGACGAAGCTCTAAATCCTCCACTGCCAACAATGAGGCTGTAGGCATGTGCAGATAATCTGTAGGTTACTACAACATTCAACAGATACAATATTATTATCTTGGAGGAGGCCACCTAATTAGGAAACACCTTTAATGTAGTATGAGAAATTTGCCCTATTTGGAAACCAGAGCAAGAAACAATCTACAAAGGTTTGAAACAGTGTGAGAGAATGCCACAAGATCAGTGTCACCTCAGAGCACTTAAATGAACTCTAATAAAACGAACACAATTTCTGCCCCATATTTAGCCTAGCAACCAACATACACTTTGATTTGTACTGAAGCTACAAGGCTAATGTGTTGCAAAAATAAATGAAGAAGATATGTGCCACTCAGCACTAGCAAACTGTATGCAAAAATTACCAGTGCACGTAATTTGTTAAAAAAAACTCTGCTTTTTTGTTAGAAATAGTTACAAATGTGGCTTGAAAAATTATAAAACACGACCCCATTGTTCAAACCTGCACCTGAAGCGGCTAGACAGATTAAGGAGGGTATTAAGCCAACAATCAACCAAGAGGCCAAAGGGGGGCCATAAAATGCATAAAGCTACCACCACCATGCTTCACTGTTCTCAGGGTATTGTGTAAGGTTGGGGTTCCACCAATTATTAAGTAATCTTTGTGCTTTGTGATAAGGACAATCTGAACTGTGGTTGTTGAGTATCTATGTCTTTAAATAAACTGCAAATGAAATTTTTATTAATGAATTTAATTGTTTTTTTTAATGGATTTAATTGTTTGTTATGGAAAAGTCTGGGATTGTTTTTATAACCTTGATCGGATACCTTATTTTAATTCATTTCTAGGATGGATTGTCTGGGTTGTGTTAAAGATAAAGAGATGAATTAAGGAAAGAAGAATTAATGATTTTTCTAATATTAAACCAGTATAATCAAACAAAGAAAAGGACATGAACTGAATTGTTTAAACATTGAAAGTTACCACAAAACTGTATTAACTATTTCTCCTTACAGGATCAATATCAACTTAAAGCCTTCAGCAACTTCCATGCAGTCATCTAAACCCAAACGCCACCGAGTTGCTATTTTCATAGATTTGTTTAGAAGGAACAAAGCATAGCCATCAGTCAGCACATGTGTTGTTTGTTCTCTTGTTTACACATCCTGGAAGTCAAAAACATAAGCGTTTGTCTTGATGGGTAATTTCTTTTCAGTGTAACACCTAAAACTGTAACACCTAAAATTTTGAACATGACTCGGCAAAACTTGAACATGAGAAGCACTCTGCAAAGTCTGTCCTTTCCCAATGTTAGCATGTTAGATTTCTGTTCAAGCCACACTATAAGCCAAATATGTTTCACAGGTTTGGGCACTTTCAAGAAATTTAGGCAAATAATGTGTAAAAGAACGTGGGGAAGACGGTGTAATTTGTTAGCTCTGTGGATGAGCAGGTGTTACTCTTCCCAGCAGTACAGAAGGATAATAGCTAACCTCAGGCTAAACACACTGCTCATGTCCTATCCTATAATTCTGTTTGTAAACAACTTCCATATGAAAAACACAGCATTCACACACTCTTATTAGGAACATATTAGCAGGTGTGTGGTTGCCACCTGTCTCATGCTAACATTTTTCTTACTGTTTTGCTTAGCGTGTTTATGTTTGTACAAAGATACATTCATCGAGTTAAAGTTACACCACCTGGAGCTTGCATTCTGTATTTCTAACTTGATATCTGTTTATGTCTAGCTCAGAAGTGTAATAAATAATGTCATTAATAGTGCAAAGTGGAAAAATTTTGAGGTTTTGTCTCCCATGTGGAGAAACGTTAAAAGCTAATCAGAATGAAACCTGAAAGCGCCTGAGAGATATCAGCCGTGGGTAGAGGTTTCTGACACTGAGATTAGCCAGGCAGTAAAATGCACGTCTGGGGGCAATGCTGTCCGAAACAATCTGCTTTCTGCATGACAGGCAGCATGTGATTATTACTGGGTGGGTCACCTGGCATAGTAATGCTAGGGAAAAACACTGGAATCACCAGCTTTCATAATGTGTATAAAACTGGTGACAGCGATGAATCATTACACTGGGGTAAATACGGATTTAAACAATTCTGATGTGTAACTTACTCAAAAATTAAACAAACAATCACGTTTCAAAACCAGAGCACGTAATAACTAAATCCACCAAAGCAATTCAAACTTTAGAAACTGCATAAAAATGATCTGAGGCTTTTATGCTAATATGAGACACGAGAAATCGTGCACTGTATGATAGATAGATAGATAGATAGATAGATAGATAGATAGATAGATAGATAGATAGATAGATAGATAGATAGATAGATAGATAGATAGATAGATAGATAGATAGATAGATAAATAGATTTTGACATCTATAAGTGACATCAACTTTGATATCTTTGACTCCTCCTGCCTCAGGATTACATCTCTCTCTCTCTCTCTCTCTCTCTCTCTCTCTCTCTCTCTCTCTCTCTCTCTCTCACTCTCTCTAGTGTTTAGTTTCATTTTGGTGAAGAAGTAGCTTTTCTACAACTGACACTTTCCCCCCCCCTCTCTTACTCTTTCCCTCTCTCCCTTATACCACTTATCCTCTTCCTTCTCGTTCTTGCTCAAATCCAAATTGGCAGTTTGGCCTCATGCCACATCCAGGAAAGACAAACACACTGAGTGAGCTTAGTCTTCTTCAGCGTGTTAAAAAGTGTTTGTTTTTATCTTTACACATCAGGGATGTGTAAAGGGCTAAAAGCTGTTAGGGGAAACGGTTCCTAACAGCGAGTGTGAGAATTAGGGTTACGTTATTATCACAATATTGGTTTAAATGGTGTGTTTAAACTGTAGAGCTACAAATAGAGTTTATTTACAGTTATTTACAGTTATTACAGTTTATTTACAGAAAATAGAGTTGATTTAAAGTCCAGCCACTGTCCAATGAGAGGAGCTCTCCTCTCATTGGACAGTGCTGGACTGTAAATCAACTTCATTCAGGATTTGGCTTGAATACAAAGACAGATAGGCTTTTTAAAATGAGATCTTGTAAAGCCTAACAGTCAGCCAAACAACTAGCACTAGCCAGCGTTTTACCACACACACCACCTCTGAGACCGTGCTCCATTCAACAAGGTAAAAAGCTAACTCACTTGTATAAACATATTCCTCTCACATTTTTATTCTTTCCTCATTCTGTCTACCAGATGGAACAGACTTTAACTTTATCTCAGTTCCTACTTCTGTTTGGAAACAAGGAATGACAGCATGTTCCAGCTAATTGATAATGCCATCATTGTTCACCCTGAATATCACGATATATTTCGTGTAACGAATAATTGGCCCACACAGACATTAGAGGATTAGCAGCGCTGCTTATTCTCCTGGAGCTCACGTAATGAGACGAGACAGACAGAAGGAACAACTTTAGTGAGAGGAAAGCGGAGTATATTACACTCATGTGAGAGTGCGTGTCATCACCCTGCTGGTGCACAACACGACCGTGAAATTGCATTACAATTACATCACAGCATCCAGCTGTTAAACACCGTCATTATCCAAAAGTAGCTCTTTGGCCGCTGGTTTTCTAAAATAAACCATAATTTCACAGTGTATCTCCAGGCCATTTACTGAAATATGACATCAGAAACAAAAATAAAGAGAAAATACTGGACCAGTAAGGCTAAGCCCGCGTTACTGACAGTTATAAGTAAAATAGGTGTCTTTCTCAACGTTAGAACAAATAAAAAAACTATTTTAAAGGTCACAAGACATTAGATTTGATTAGACAGTACTAAGTCTGACACACAGCATTAGCACAATATTTTACCTCACATGTCTGAGCTTTTTTACATTTTTTTTATTAAATTCACATATCAATGAGACAGTCACTGCTAAAAAAAAAAAAACAACAATGCTTGGCAAGCTAGCTGGACTAGTTCATGAGCTAACAATAGTATGTTGCATTTTCCTAGCTGGCTACATTAGCTATTGTTATTAAACTACTATATTGTGTAGTTTGAATCCTGAAAACATTATTTTCTATCGCATAATAGCATTCTGAAATAAATGATGGCCTCACGGATCTCAGTATCTACAGAACTGTCCACATTTATGTTAGATCGTTTCTTAGCACATGTACACCTACTGTAAAAGCCAACTTCTCAACTATCCGTTCCTTCCCAGTTTAATCAGCATGACCCATTACACTGAAGGGTACCAGTTCCCTACCTATAAATTAGCTTAGAGCAGTGTTAGCTTTCAACCAAATAAAAAAACAACACAACTTTGTTGAATGTATGATAATCACCATACTAATCAGTGTTTTGAGAATGCAATCATCCACTCATGTATTGTCTGAATGTTTAAAAGTTGACTACAGTAGAATAGCACCAGTAGTCTCAGGTTTTACATGCTCTTACAGAGCAAACAAACGACATGTTGTGGAAGCATCCATTTTGTTTTTCTACTTCGCACATCAAACTTGCAAATTACCACTTACCAGCTACCACAAACACTACATTAGTGTCTACTGTAATCCCATGTCAGTGTAATACCTGCTTATTTAATGTGGTTTTTTTAGATAGTCAGTAGCTGTTTAATGCTTTGGTATGCAAAGCAATTAGCCAATTACCTGTTGAGCTAGTTTACTGCAACAACCAACAAGACCACAAAACTAGATAGTTAGCAAGCTAACAAAAGTTAGCTAGTGTTAACAAACACTTTGTTCAATTTTATTATGATTTCTAAATTACCTTGTATGCCATTTTGTATGCATGGCAGCTAATTTAGCTAATGCAATACTGTGTACATATATTATTTAACTCAAAAACTGTTAGTAAATACTGCATGTCATTTTTTTTATTTAAGAGCATTTCTAATGAACCAATTTTTTTTTGGTGGCATAACGTATTCAGAAACATTAGAAAAAAATAATAAACAGTAAACCACAACATAAATCACATGGTCCCTGTGCAATTTTAAATCCTTCCCCTTTAAAATCACCGAATTTAATCAAGTTTCATTGATACTGAAACTAAAATGTCACGCAGTTTTCTGTATTCATCTTCAAAATTCATATATTAGAAATGTGTTTTCATTTTCTATTCCCCAGTACAAAACCTTAACCACTGAGCTATCTCTGCTTCCAAGATTTAGTTGAAGCAAAGTCTGAAGGCCATTGAAATCTGGGGTTTGAGTGCTTGTTTTATGGAGATCTATAAGTGTGTGTAAGCTCTTGGCCTCGGTTTGACCTCATATTAAGTGTAGAGCCTCACGTTCGCCCCCCCTTTATGGAGTGAAAGAGAAGCAATGCCGACCTAATGGAGGATCAACCTCAAGCTCAACTCGTGGTCCACCTCAGCTTCACCTTCCTAGGCATCATTGTCTCTGACAGCTCGGAATTTCCTTAAATATCAAACTCATGGCCTGGTGCCAAACTTGCGCTAATGTTCGACCACTGAAACCAATAGACTGCACTTTAAAAGCATCATGACCCTGGGTATTGGCACATGTCTAACTGAGGTGTCTGTGGGGATGAGGGAGGAATGCTTGGCAGGAGTAATGACAGAAAATGTTCAAAAATGTTACTGGCTTCTGAAAATGGTTCTACATGGAACCATGTATGACATAAAAACAGAAGGTTTTACACAGAACCTTTCGGACTTTCACTAAAAAAATAAACTGTCAATCACTGCAACACTTGACTAATGTGGTTGTCGGTGAGCTCCTGTTTCCCTAGGAGGGCAAATAGCACTTTCCTCAGAGTGTTTTCAGATGCCCTGTAATGCAGCATGGGCAGTAGTTTGAAAAGATGTGATGGCTGGCTTCACGCGTCTATAAGGAAGTTAGCCCTTACCCTTTCTTAGTTGGTAGCGGTCATGTGAAAAGAGAAAACTAGCTAGTGGGAGGTAGACTAGGAGAAAATGTGAGTATTTAAAAAAAAATCCTAATAACTGGGACAGTTAACTAGAGTTTAACCACTCTAGTTTTTAGATTCTCGGAAACATCAACAACTGAAAGCACAGTAGTTAGCTAGCAATTTGGAGAACTACAGTAGCAAATGCAAGACTACTACGTTAAACATATTCTTAAATAGAGTGAAAAATTAGCAACAAGCTAGCCAGCAAACAATAGGGACTAGTATTGGCAATGAGCTAGCTGTGTAACATTACAGACAGCTTCAATGTTGATGATTATGCTTTCAAAACAGCTATTAGCATGATCAGCGTTGTAGATTTAACCAAGTATTGTGTCTGTATGTTAACTCATCTAAAGTTAATACTGCTATAAACTCATTTAGGAATAGAGAAGAAGGACTTGAGTGGCCAAATTGATCATTCATACATATTGAACTTCATCTAGAATGCAGAATAACCAAAAGCAACAATTTTTTCAGCATGCAATGCAGTCTGTTCAATTACAACATACAAGCGCCAAAGATAAGAGTGGACAGACAAAATGGTTTGACAGTTTTATAGGTTTAAAACCTTTTTGCACTGATATATTGTTGTGGTGCTATCATGGGTGTGTCTATATCAAGGATTTTAAACTTGGCTTCGAACCTGGCCCAATCAATCCAATTTTAGAACCAAAACTATCCATGTTACAGATTGAGATTTTCCCCTCATGTTCCTTTTTCCCTAGCGGTCTTACAAAGCTTCTTGAGTTTTGGTCCATGTCAAAACTCTTTTGGCAAAGATTTGTTCCCATATTACATCTATAAATAGTTACAGAAGTTGAAGGTGTTGAAACTATATTCGTTATATCAACAAGTCAATTTTATAGTAGGTCACTTCATATCTGTTGCAATCTTAGTTTTAAGCTCATCATTGGCCAGTAACCGTTCAGGGCTTCAGAGATACACTGGAGTCAATGAAACTGTATTACAGCTGAATGTGAGCAGCAAAGTAATGTAGCAGGCCTGCTTTCCTCCATGCCCTTTGCTCTCAGTGTAATCTGAGACATTAGTAAAAATCCCTGCACAGGCAGGGCATGCAAACAGCAACAGGCACTCTCAGGCACACACACACACATTCTAACACACACACAGAATTCTCACATCCATCCCAGCTAATGAAGGCAGACAAGAAGGTCGTCATTTCCCTGCTTTCCCCTAATTAGGCCTGTTCACCATAATTCACTTACAACCCAATAAAGCACATTATGGCTGCAACCAGAGTCTATGCCAAACTGTAACACTGAGGCTATACTACAATTTATAATACTGTAATCATGTTTTGGCGATTTTACTTAATGTTTGGTCGCACTGTTGTCTTATTAGACATTTGCCTTTTAGTTAAAATTGGTTAAAACGGTTATTGAAATACTATACTGTTATTAAGAGAAGGCTGCCTAAGCAGGCAGAATTTGTTCTCTCACAATAAAGGCAGCTTTTTCCACAGGGCCTTTTTTTTTGACCAATCAGAAGGCGTTGCGAGGTAAATTTCACAGAAATGTATTAAATTTTTTAAATAATAAATAACAGTAATAGTAACATCGTACAATCGTTATGTGATCGTTATACATGAAGAATAAAGGAGCTTACTTTTAATTCATGCATTATGGTTTTCATAAACAATCCAGATGTCATATGTCTGCAAAGTCCAAAAATATATATATATAGAAAAAAAGTAAAGAAAAAAAAAACCCCGCTTTAAACTCCGTTAAAAATCAGCACCCTGAACCATGGCCATAGAAGTGACGCAAAGCTGGTTACACGTTCTTATGAAGCAAGGGCAAAGTTTTAAACAGCTAAGTGAGCAGAGGGGGGTCAAAGGTCAGCAGCGTCGAGAATGAAATCAAGACTTTATAGCACAGTGTTTGAGTGAACTGACATTTCCCGTCCCACCGTACCGGTCATGTGACCAGGAAAGCCCTGAGAGGATTTGCGACATTTAGATTTCCACATGTGGAAAGGGACAAAGCCACTGAAATTTACCAGCTTTAGAGAGTCTAAACTTGCTCTTTCTACACAAAAATATACTAAAACCCAAACTGAAACAGTATCTGTTTTAATATACTGTATTATTTGAAATATTGTTACAGAGTAAACTATCGCTCCTCGCACAGTATTTCACATTAACAGGCTGTCTAGTGGATTTCTAGTAAGAAAGTTTGCCCTAGATATAAGATATGACCCGATGGAAATGGAGGATGAGGAGGATTTCGGGACTGAAGCATCATTTTGTTCACTAGAGATCTAGACGTCTAGAAAAGTGTGAAAAACATATTGTGTAGAGCTACAACACTGAATTTAAAAGTAAAATTGTAGCTTTAAAAAAAAGACAGTGATCTCAACATGTACTCACCAGCTGCTTGGATAACTGAGAGAGAGAGAGAGAGAGAGAGAGAGAGAGAGAGAGAGAGAGAGAGAGAGAGAGAGAGAGAGAGAGAGAGAGAGAACTAGAGAACCCTGGCTCTAAAGAAAACCCACAAAGGCCTCACAGCTGACTGTAGTCAGCACATTCCTTTTGTGCAACAACAACCAGCAACACAACCTGCTCTGTATCGACCTCACCAATGTGACTAAGCATTTTAGCAACACGGAGGTCTAGAACAGAAAAAAATAAAAGCGCTTTTCTTCCTTTTTTTTTTTTTCTTGGACATTTACCCACACAGCTAAAACCCAATAACATTTCAGCAATTCTATCACACTTGTGTACTTTTGTTAAATCACAATCACTTGCCGGTTTCTAAGCTCAGGTTCAAACATGGCAAGGTTTTTCAAACATTCAGTCAAACAAAAATGTAATAATGGTATAATGAAAAAGAAAAAGTCTCATTTTGTCAAACATACTCCAACAGGACTAACTCATACACTTTAAAATTACTCTTAGGTTGAAAATCTACTTACTTAAATGTAACAGCTACTTGTTGATACTCATATCTTCTAATGTAACATATGTGTTATAACCAGTTAGGTAAGATAAACAGAAAGGACACATTGTTATAGTACAATTACCAATAACATGGTGGAGTGATGCAGCCGTTTCCACACCAAAAAAAAAATTAATTTTTTTTATTACAGCACATATCTGAAATAGTTTTACACTACTTATACCACAGGAATTTACTAATTACAATTTGTATTCAGTACAGAATGACATGTCTTACTTTTTAGAAGTTAATAATTAATATAAAGAGTTAATAAAGTTTTAGAAGGTGATAAGGATCAACATATGTCTATTACAATACAATCAACGTGACACACCTACTTCTAAAATGCTGAATAAAGGGAATGGTGTAATGTCCAGTTTAAACGCTAAAGCTTCAGCCCAGCTGTTACACACACACACACACACACACACACACACACACACACACACACACACACACACACTTTTTCTATTGCTTCTAAAACCAGTGTAAATTCAACAGCACAAAATGCTTCGGCAGCAGAGCAGATCTTCAGAAATACAGATCATGTTATTAAGTCAACACTGTGCAGTGATTTATTGTTATACTGTCTATATGGTCGAGAATAGATATACAGCTTACAAAGTACAACAATAACTACTAACTATAACGTATAGTGCTACATTTTAAAATATTTACTGACTGTATTTAACACCAGGTCTTTTCATTATTGGTGAAATTACTATAAGGATTTGGTTGAGAAACAGACTAAAGTGTTTTCAAGAGCAAAAAAAAGCAGCTGTCGAGACTGAGAATAAAGGTTATGTGGCTCGAGAAAGCTTCGGGAGTTAGACAGAGGGCTGCAAAGTACCAGAAGTGCGAACTGGGGCCACAGGGCTTCAGAAATGAGACCAAGGGGCACAAAAATTCAGAAGCAAGACCGAGGGAAACCAAGCTTTATTTGCAGGGCGGGGGCACAAAGTTTCAATGGTGAGAATAAAAATCCCAAGCCTTCAGGAGCGAGACCAAGGGCCACAAATCTTCAAAAGTGAGACCAAGAAGCATGAAGATTCAGGAGTGAGACCAAGTGTCATCAGGCTTTATAAGTTGTATCAAAAGCCCAACACATCAGAATTAATACCAAGGACTTCAAGGCTGCACAGGTTGAGACAGAGGTGCATAAGGCTACAGACCATGGACCGCAGGGATTCAGGAGCATAACCAGGGACAACAAACCTTCAGGGGGGAAAAAAAAGACCAAGATGCACAAAGCTTCAAGACCGAAACCAAGGACTATAAGGCTTTAGGAAAAAGATCAATAAATGTGAGGCTTTATGGGGGAGGCAAAAGGTTACAAGACTAGAGAAGGGAGGTGGAAGGCTATGTAACTTTAGAAGGGTGTGTGTGTGTGTGTGTGTGTGTGTGTGTGTGTGTGTGTGTGTGTGTGTCTGTGTGTGTTTCTTTAAGTGATTAGGAGTAAAGTGGCATTAGAAGCACTTCCATCAACAGTTTAGATGACACCGAGTTAGTAGCATCTAGAACTAAGCCGCAATGCTAAATGCAAGACAGTGTGTGCAAACAGCTGTCTCATCAATCCCTCACACACACACAGAGACGAGCTCATTATCCATCCCCAAGTTCCTGCTCTTTAAACACACCGCAATGGAGCGCGTGCGGCGTTTCCGTTCAGTCAACACAACAGTTCGAATCTCCTCCGAAACTCTCGGCGGGTTCCACGAGACGGAGCTAGAACTGTTAGAACACGAGACGGAGCTAGAACCCTGAGCTGGAGTTACAGCGTAACTGACACACACACACACACACACACACACACACACACACACACACACACACACACACACCACCACCACCACCACCACCAACAACAACAACAACAAGCTGCGTTCACCGAGCTGCAGCCCTGAAAACAACAACCTTCATAATATAACAACCGGTTTAAAAAGCTCAAGCCACTTGAAGAACGATCGGAACTCCGGAAGTGACCCGAGAGGGACACATACATACACACACACACACACACACACACACACACACACACACACACTTGCGCGCGCGCGCTCGTGCGCTCGCTCTCTCTTTCTCACACTCACACACACACACGGCGCCGCTGCTGCTGCCGCTTTAGCACGCTAACTGAGAACCACCACCACCACTATCACCACACTGAGCTGGAACTCGAGGTCTTTCTGTAGAGAAAATGGCAAAGCAAATCAGCTACGAAACGGCACGAGACGTGACATTACCTAAGATGCGCGAGTTGCAGTAGTTAGTTTCAGCTTAAATCCTGCGCGTGAGCTCTGGCTCTGACCTTGGACTCGGGGGAAGAGCACGAGAGCTGAGCGGCGCCGCCATGTTCCTACTGCTGTTGCTCCTCTCTGTGTATGTGTGTGTGTGTGTGTGTGTGTGTGTGTGTGTGTGTGTCCTCCCCCCACTCAGTGTGTATCGTCCCCGTTTGAGCTGCAGCTCGGTCACTGTACACCCAGCAACAGCCGCCTAGTTTAATTCACCAACATTTTTTTGCATTTATTCAGTATCTCGCAGACAGAAAAACCCGAATAATAACAATTCCTAAGTACGAGTGTCGTGTATGTACACATGCACACTGGTACAAGTAAAGGTACAGTACAGTATGCTTATGGAGAGTCACGTGTCATTTTCAAGCACACTGACTAATCACACACACGTACAGCTCGTGCCAAAGAAATAAAAGTAGTGCTGTGTGGTGGTGTGGAGTCCTATTTAACAGCCTACATACACTTGTGTTTATCAGCATTTTACATCATGATTGTATTCTCATGAAGTAGATATACACACAGAGACGTGCTACAAGTACAAAGGTTTAACAGTAGAACTTAATATATTGACTTTATATATGCCTTCAAACTTGGCATCCTCTTCCTAAATAGAAGTCGATATACTGTACTAATCTGTACAACCAATGATCAGTACATACCTGATAATAATACATTCTTTTTTGTCTTGTCCTGCACTGTTTGCACCAGGTTGCACAGATGCATTTCGTGTATCTAGGACTAACTTACTAAGTCCTTATAGATCTGTCTTTGTTTTGTGTATGATCCTGGAGAAACATTGTCTCATTTCACTGTGTATTGCAACATCTATATATGATTGACATATGACAATAAAAGCTTCTTGAATTGACCCACAAAGATAGCTAGATCGGTGTTGTCCCACGTTAGTGAAGAATTACATTTTGTCTAATAATCGTTCATTTATCATTATTATATCATCATTATCATATTATTCATCATAAAACCAATTTGTTAGAGCATCTTGAATTCATTCACCTACAGGTAATTTAACTGAGTTAAATGCTGTTTTTGGGAAATGGAAAGAAACTGAAGAATGCAGAGGAAACCTCCACAGTAACATGGAGCACATGCAACACTGAACAGCACAAAGTGTAACCTGAGCTCGGGATTGAGCTGCCGACCCTGGAGCTACGAGGTGTCAAGGCCTCCACATTTTTGTCTAATAATTCAGATAGCTGTTTTTTTTTTTAATAATAAGATTAAAAAATGTGGTATAAAAGAAAAGTCTGTTTGTCTGATAAGAAGGTCAAAAGCTTTATGAAAAGCTGTGCTCAAAGTTCCACATCTGTGAATGCTGGTCAAGCTGGTGATTTATATTCCATGCAATTTGCCAGAAGGTTAATATCTATACTATACTATACTATACTATACTATACTATACTATACTATACCCATTAAAAGCGGGCAACCTTTAATTAATCAATGCAATGGTCTCACTTCATATTTCTGCAATTCTTTCCAGAGTATCACAGTTTTATTTGGTGTTCATCAAAAACTGCTTTTCATGTAAATATATCCCAGGGTCCCTAAAATCACAGAAATTAAGACCAAGCCAAAATAATTGAGAGCATCTGTGGAATCTGCCTGGTTTTAGCCCTTGTGTTTTCTACCATCCGTTCTGTGCATATGTATGTCAGCTCCCATTTACGTTATTTTCAACCAGATCAGACGAACCATCTCATGTTCGGTACGTACTCACTTTGTTTTAGAGCTTTCTAACTATCTGGAACAGGTTCAATAAGGTTGTTATAAAGAAGCCATCTTTAATGCTAGTTTACATGGTATTTGCATGTAATGACATCTTTACAGGTTGTAATTAACTACAACAGACACAATGTTGGTATTGGAAAAAAAATCTGACATAAAATATATTATAATTATCTTACAAAACATACATGCGTATACTTCAGAATCCATTGTACAAATAAAAGGGTACTCTGTTTGCAAAGGGATTTCTCTGTCTCTTTTTGTATCTTTGATAGTCTTTGGACTGTCTATGGATTTGCTCTTTGTGTGTGTCTGTGATTAGTTATAACACTTTCTGTTTCTATTCTGCTTGTGGAAACTTTAAGCACTTGTATCACTTTCAGCTTCTTCAACAGTGATATGCAAGGGTTATTTGCCATTTGCAACACAAATGCACGCAATTTACACACATTCTATTAATCAGATAAGACATGGCTAATGTGTGTATATGGCAGTATATTAATACTGAAAACAACTTTTCCAGATAAAACCGTAATATTACTAATATCACACATTATGTAACAACACATTTGTTGATGTGGTTCACAAAAACGAACATAAACTGTTTCTCTAGAAATTCAGTGTACCATGCTTATTGTTTAATCTTTACACAAGTAGATAGATAGATAGATAGATAGATAGATAGATAGATAGATAGATAGATAGATAGATAGATAGATAGATAGATAGATAGATAGATAGATAGATAGACAGTAAACCTGTCTTGGCTGATTGATTACATGTTGGCTGTGCTTTAATTGTATGTCAGTAT
Source organism: Tachysurus fulvidraco (assembly GCF_022655615.1). Classification (NCBI taxonomy): domain Eukaryota; kingdom Metazoa; phylum Chordata; class Actinopteri; order Siluriformes; family Bagridae; genus Tachysurus; species Tachysurus fulvidraco. The sequence continues at coordinate 12,681,550 of NC_062542.1, forward strand.
TTAATGTGTTAACTCTTTGCATAATGACATCCTCGTTTTGGGGAAAATGCAGTGGTTTTGTTGTTTAGAAATAATAATGACACACTTCCTGTAGCTAGACTTTCTTCACCCTCTAAGCACGGTAGAGTTAATGGATGAGATCATGGGTGTGACATTTTGTAGGCTAAAAGATATACAATACATTTTTTCCTTCATGCCAGTTTGTTTACTTTAAATTACTCTTATTATGCAAAAGGGTTTTTTAACTTGGTTACTTTTGATCTCTTTGTTTAATGGCCTACTGCTATGGCATTTCTTTTGCTACGAAATTGTCCAGCCTCAATAGCTAAAACAAAAAAAAGCAGCAATGTCAAACACAGAGATGACAGTTGTGCCAAGCAGAGCGGAAGAGGAACTGCAACTGAAAACACGTCTAATAAGCTCTGTTGCTTGCTTAGTTTTGAAAACAATGAATTTCTAACCAAAACTTCACAGGCTGTGTGGAGACTTACATGTCTGCCTGCACATCCTCTTTGTGTAGATGTCTAGTTTTCATAGCCAAAACAAAGACGATATAAGTAATGCAATGTTTCGCACAGCATCTAAACCTTGAACTTGAGACAAAACAACACTTCATCTAACATATTAAATTTAACACAGTGGCATTTTAGTTTGATTTAGGCAGAAATAAATAAATTCAAAACTCACACTGCGAATGCTTGAAAAGCATTCAAACCTTTTAAAGAATTGTATGCAATGCATGCATTGAAGTATGTTGCAACATCCAAGATTGTGTTTATCTGGACTTTGGGGTTACAAACCAATGTGCTCTTAGCACCAGTGTGACAACCTTGATTTTGACCTTCCACATTCTCAAAATTTTCTATTTCTGACCACTGCTGTTTTCTGCTCCTAATTTATAATTACTGTCTGGTTGCTTCATCATTAGTTGCCTATCTGCCTTAATCTGAAAATCCCACATGATCTTCTACTCTTTGTACTTCTTACTCATTTGACTTGGGCCAGTTCAGGGTATAATCCTTATAGATACTGGTACTGCCTGCATCTCACATGCTGCAAGACCACCTCAAGGACTCCAAGTGAAGTCTGATATACTAGATACACTACTGCTTTATGTGCATCTTTCCTAAAACATGCAATGAGTTGTAATGAAGATCTATAAATGTACAGGACATATTTTAAACATGTTCATTTCCCACAAAACAGTGTGCAGTTACAGTGTACAGGGTGCAGACACAGGGAAAAAGGAAATGATCAAAAGCTACAACCATCACTTGAAAACCAAAAGCAATTGAAAACAATATATTTCCTCTCAAAGGATGAGAAATTTTGTGCATTCGACAGACTTTATTATAAGGAAATATGTTACATTTTAAATTGCTTCTTCCAGTTTGAGGAAAGGCAAATAGTTAGTTACCCCTAGGTGTGATCGTATAAATCTGTGTGTACATAGTGCCCTGTGTTGGACTTTTCCATTCAGACTAATGTCCAGTAGTCCTATTATAAGGCTCTAGATTCTCTGGGATTCTCTTTCTGAAAGATTACTGTACAATTTGAGGGTTAAAAAGCTGTTTTTTTCATGGGGACCAGCCAAATATTCCTACAAGGTAAAAACTTTGCCTGCTGAAATGATGTCATACTGTTTAGGGAACCTCTTTGCATTAAAATAAAATCCAGCATGTAGGTGGTCACCTCCATTAGGTGAAAATGTCCATGTTAAGACTACTACTTGATGTTATTTGGACAACAAATTGTTCTTAGCATTATAATTAAGTATCTACTGTATCTACACACACACACACACACACACACACACACACACACACACACACACACACACACACACACGCACACGCACACAAATTCTCAGGTTGAAATCAGGTTGTAGAAAATAAAATAAAAAATAAGGCCATGGCTCCACCTTGTGCTGACAATAATGAAATAGTGCATAACGTTTCTTCCCTTTTACTTTTTTATTTTTTTTTACCTTTACTACTTTTTCACTGTAATCAAATACAGGGCTGAATGGAGTAAATAGGCTAGAAGGGCTAAGCTACTCTGTCCTGTTTGACATCTACATCACGTTATGTGCTGGTAACAAGCTTCTTGAAAACACCGACGAAGACACTTAAGCAGCTAAAAAAATACTTCAATCCCTTAACCAAGGGCAACTGCACTGTTAAAGGTCATAAAATGATATAAAGAAAATTGGCTGGAGCTGCTTTCTTTCTAGTCCAGGATATAGATCTGATGTTCTTAATGAGAACTCCTTATATAATGAATCGCACACCTTGTTACTGAACATATACACAGTATGGCCAAAAATATGCCTACACCTGAAGGTCACACCCATATGTTGTTCTCCAAATGGTTGCCACAAAGTTTGAAACAATTGTCTAGAATGTGCCTAAACAACAAAAAGTCTGTACCCATGTGGATTCTGATGTGATTTTTGTTGTTGTTGTAGCCTATCCACCTCAAGGTTTGATGTGTTGTACATTCTGAGATGATTTTCCACTCACAACAGTTGAAAAGAATGGTTGTTTTAGTTACCAGACTGTACTGAGTGTGTACTGTCGCATCATTCAGAGTAAAGTCTAGAGATGAAAATCCCAAGAGATTAACAATTTTTAAAACACTCGAACCACCTCAAGACAACGAGTTGCCATTACTCGCTAACCCCACTCGCTTAAACTCCACTACACCTCACCCCACTGAATTTAAAACTCCAACCCACCCCACTACACTCCACTTCACCTCCACCCACGCCAAACTCCACCTCACCCAGCAATAAATAAATAAAAACAGCAGTCATTTCAATAAACAAAAGGAAATTGTACCAGTTTCATTATGTATTTTATTGAATGCATTTTTTCTTTGTAGAACAAAATAAATTCTTCAGAAAATGATGGTGTATATGCAAACTACAAACTATCAGACTGTATTGTCACACAGGTGGAACAAAACAAAAAGGGCAATTTCTTTCCTAATTCCTCTGTTCATCTATGAAGGCGTCAAATTAAACATACTTTCTGAAAGGTTACACACGGCACTGCTAGGGACACGATCATGGCAAATTACTCTTTTAATGACAAATTAACGAATGCATCGACAAAACACACCTGGACATACACACATATACACTCACACAGAGCTGGCCTTGAAATCTTTACAGAACACTGGCACATTTTAACACAGTACATACTGTTTACTCTTCTTTTTTTTTTTTTAAACTTTGTTTAAAATGTTCATACAAATTTGGTATAGTCAGGCACTTGAAGTGTTTATTGGCTTTTTGCACTGGCACTGATGAATCCTGGTAAATACAGAATGCAGCTTAAAAGCATGCATCATTTGGACGCTTTTAGTAACAGAGGGGAAAAACAGAAAGCCCTCTTCCTGTGATGTATGATGAATAGACAGCTTTGTGCAATACAGTATTCAGCACCCAGCTTTAAAAAGGGCACTGATTTTGTAAAGTAGGCCCCCTACTGTGCACAAAAGCCTATAGGGCAGTTCCTGAGCCTGTGCACCGCACATTTATCAGCTATTCCTATACGCATTTAGCAGGCTGATTTCCTGACGAGCAGGCATGTGTCATCAATGGCTTGTATAGTACATCGATATATTACAATTGTGGGAAAAAAGGCAGCATTACTGATAAAATGTACAAAAAAATTCTTCATAGGTCCTTTGTTTTGAAGCTCTATTGCAGAGAAGGCAAGTCCTCTCACAGGAAATGTTCATGTATCATGATATGAAGATATTGGCACATGCTTACTAGTCAGTGTAATCAGGTCCATGAGAGCTGAGAAATGCTAATTATGTGCAGTGTATTAAAATTTGGAAAAAAAAAAAAGGAAAAAAAAAGAAAGAAAGAAAAAAAAGGCAGGACTGAAGCACAGAGCTTGGAATGATCAAGCGAGAGAGAGAGAGAGAGAGAGAGAGAGAGAGAATGGAAGAATGAACAGCGGGATCTGTTTAGGATGATTTGTCCTTCCTGGCTCTGGGAGAATCCGCTCCGTTGGCACTCAGTGATCCGTTTACTCCGTTGGCTACAAGACATCAGCACACAAGTTAATAATCTGTATAGTAAGTGATAGAAGACACAGACAACTGCTTAATAATAAATGAACAAAAGCAATAAGAAAATAATACATTAAATTAAAAGACTTCAGCACTAACCTTTCTTGGACTTGCCCTTTGAGGAGGAAGATTTCTTCTTTATGGGCCGAGTCTGAGCGTGTTCTCTCCACCTCCGCAGCTGGAAGTTGATGAATTTCCACATCATAAAGGCCTGAGTGATGCAGATGGCAGCCAGGACAGTCACTCTGCTCCATCAAGCACACCACAAAACGAAAGAAAGAAAGAAAAAAATAGGAAATTGGACATGAAAACATTCTGGAAATGTTGCAGGTTATTTAGCCAATTTTTTTTAACTAGTAAAGTGAGCAATAATGTGATACAACACCACAATCACACCACCTTTGTTAGATCCTGATGATACCTTATGTGCTTTTTTTTCTTATTTATTCTTTAATTGGTGGACTTATTACTTTAATAAATGTTTCCAGTTTCACCTGACAAACAGCACATTGTAGTTTCCCTCTGCAAGGTTGAGTCCTTGGTGTTCAGATCCAGCCAAACCGAAGCCCACAGTGAGGACGGATAGAGACAGAGTCAACAAGCGGGCCAGGACGAATAGGACAGCCCACACTGAAAACCTACACACACACACACACACACACACACTTAAAATCTTACCTTCTGTTTTAGATCCATGTCCAGAAAGCTTTAGGTGACCTTCTCAATTTATCTTATGAACAAATATTTCCAAAAACAACCTTTTTGATTAAGCTAAGCAGAAAAGAATGAATATAAATGCTCAGATTGTAGATGAAAAGAGGAAAAAAAATGATGTTGATGCCTGTCTGTTATTTTGCATTTATGTTTTATAATGTGGTTGCAATAAAATTGGTAATTAATAAGACAATGAAGCATTCAGAGACAAGTTCAAATGGGAAATAAGAAATCCTGGGTTTGGAGGGATATTTAGATTTTTCCTCAGTTAAGATGATGATCATAGATAAAGAACTCTGCTCCATAAGCAACTCACCCCGCTTGTCTCTCTTCGTTACTGAAGTAAATGATACGAGACATGTGGAAGAGCAACTCGACGAAATAATGGAGCACGAGGAGCACCACGCCCAGGCGGTTCAAACTGAGAACACACAATTTAAATACCTGAAACAAGGATGCGCTGCACTCACTGAGTGTGCTGTTAAAGCAAACATCTAATTTACACAAATCACAAATGTACACAAGGAGTACGAGATCTGTGTGCATTACTTGAGGATGTAAGCGCCTGCGATGTGGACCAAATACAGACTGATGTAAACCAGCTGACGGGGAATGTCCTCCTGAGAACAAAAAAAAAAAAAAAAAAAAAGTGGTGGAAACAGATTTTACATGTAAACATCGACACACCCTGGAGGCAACCTTTTGTCCCCTCACAATGACAGGAAATGGGGGAGAAAAAAAACAACAACCTTGCTAATCTTTATACACTCACTTTCTTGATCTTCTGGAAGTAGAGTTCAGGAAGAGCATGGAACCAGTAACCCAGCTGACAGATGTAGTAAAACTTCATCTGGAACCTGAAAGCAACAGGATTCCTGGTTATGGTCATAGGTCATATTATGATACTGAGATCATGGCACAGGAAAATATTTTGTACAGGATGATGCTACCTAAACAGGACAATTCAATTATATTTGTATAGCGCTTTTAACAATGGACAATTTTGTCCATTTTGTCTCTGTGTAAAAGAATCCAGTGCATGTCACCTACAGGTCAAGGCTTCAATGTTATCTATAAGCAGAACAGGTGGCGTAGACTTACGGCATCAGCGTGTGCGGGTAGCCTTCCCACAGGCTGACAGGGTTCGACAGGATGTTTTCCTTCACACACAGAGCAAAGAAACTATTACATTCATGACATAAACCTTGCGTAATAATTGTAATAACTTTAATGCAGTCATACAGAAATCAGAATGCTGGTTCCCCACAAACACGAGAAGAGATAGAAAGCGCTGAGCTGGCCCGACTCGTTGAACTTGTTGTGTTTGGTTTTGGAGAAGTGCATCTTCCTGATGATTTTCTGTGTGAAAAAGAAAGCAAGATTTCTAACAAATGTACTTCAAACATTTAAAAAAATGTAAGTAGAAAATACTGTCTTATGTGCACATCTACAGCTAGCTATAATACAACAACAACAAAATAAAAAACCAAGAAAAGGTCCTTACATCAAGGATGTACTCCTGGACTATGGCATGCATGATGATGGCCACCAGCATGTAGAAGAAGACAGTGGCCATATCCTTCAGGCCATGTTGGAAATAATTCACCGGCGTCTCCTCAGCGCCTTCTGACACCCAGACATACGCACAGACACAGACGTGACAATGGTGTTAAATTAACTAAGAGTGTAACAACAAAGTAGTCAGAGATCAGGTAACAACCAGGACATGAGCCAAGAGAAGAGACTGTACAGAGGTGCAGCTGTGAATATAACTGAAATAGCAAAGTAATAGAACTGATATTAAACTATATAGTGAACTATATATTAAAGTTTTATAAGTTTAATAAAAACATTTTATTTAAGCGAAATGACTGACTTTTTTATTTTTCTTTTTTTTTTTATTTCTCCACACCAGGAAATATCTGCAAGAGATTTATGAGCGACACTTCATAATACCACTTCCTAAGTGTTCCACTAAGCAGCCAGTGTTCAGAGATAAACTCTAACCCATTTAGAAAGTCTTTGAAGGTTCCTTATTTTGACTACATTTGAAACCCTCAAATGAGGTACGAGAAAATATTTGCTTAAAGCAGTCCCATAAAAATCTCAAACCGTGATCGAATACCAAGGTATGAAAATTTAACACAGGCTACGAGAGGTCATGTTAGTTGTTGCATTTAATCCCAACACTTAAATGACCTTGACGTGCTGTTAGAAAGTCCGCTCTTGTCCGGGTCTTATCGCAATGACCGCCACGTAGATTATCCGATTTGGATTGAGCAATATGGAACTTTTTAAACATGGAACATGAGCCAGAAGTGGTGAATATTAAAAGGGTCTAATAGAAGACAATTCAAGGGTTGTACGGTGTTCTTTCTTCAAAGCAGTAGGTTGATAATGAAGATACACAGTGTGGTTCTTAGAATTCCTCTCATTAAGCAGACAAAACTAACACGGGGGGGGGGGGGGGGATGCACTGTTTAGTCCTTTTTTTTAATGTCATAATTAATAAACATTACTAAACAAATGAAAACCATTTCTGCACATTCGTGTGAACTTTTTCGTCAGAGTGTTTTCACACAAATTTGCATCAGAAATGGATGAAGATGAAATTTTTTTAAGAGCCCAGGTGTGGTCCAGGTGAATCCTACATCACTGTCCAATTTTTAACCAATTTTATATAAAGCCAACAAATAAATAAGGAGTAGTGTTTTAAATTCTAATTTAGGATAATTGTTAAAGTCATGTATCTATTGAGTCCTCTTTTCAGAATCTTCTCATATAGAACAGAAGTCATGTAAAGATCTGGATCTGCAGTCTATCTGCATGAAAACAAATCTTTAAGAACATTAACAATGACTCGGACTCACCGTTTGCTGTTACTGTGACGTTGTACTGTACCGTGATGAACAGAACCGCAATCTTTGATGGGATCTGCAACACAAATTTGGTCTATAAGTAATAAAATAAAACAAAACGTATACGTAAACTTATACTTTTAATATACAAGTCTTGGACTACAGAAACAGGAAAAATAAGCAATACGAAACCCATGATTCAAAAGGAAAATGGCATACTGACACTTACTGAGTTATGGTTTCTCTCTAAGTTTACGTTTTAGTTTTGTCAGAGATTCTTGTTCTTAGACCTGGATATACTCTCATATTGGCTTCCATAAAACTGAAGGTTGGATACAAAAATCAGTAAAATGTCAATAATAATAATACAATTAATATATTACAGTACTGGATTTAAATATATACACAATAGATTCTCTCTCTTCTCTCACAGACACAAATAAATTTATATATATATATATATATATATATATATATATATACATACATACATACATACATACATACATACATACATACACACACAAACACACACATATCTATCTACACACACCAAGCTTTTCTCTCTCTTTCACACACACCAAGCTTTTCTCTCTCTTTCACACACACCAAGCTTTTCTCTCTCTTTCACACACACCAAGCTTTTCTCTCTCTTTCACACACACCAAGCTTTTCTCTCTCTTTCACACACACCAAGCTTTTCTCTCTCTTTCACACACATCAAGCTTTTCTCTCTCTTTCACACACATCAAGCTTTTCTCCCTCTCTCTCCCACACACATCTATCTCTCTCTCTCTCTCTCTCTCTCTCTCACACACACACACACACTTGTTACCATCACACATCTCTCTCACACACACACACTTGTTACCATCACACATCTCTCCCACACACACACACAGCACGTCACGAATACAAACTATTATTTTGACATTAAGCACAACTTTAATCGACACACTTAAACATAATGAACTACATCTCCCGTGATGCACCGCGACTTAAACGCTGGCGCTGGTTTGCAGGACTTAAACTTATAACGTAAATACAAACAAACGGAAGAGTAAAGCAAGTTAACACTGAAGAGTGAGAAATGTCTGAGCGGAATAAAAGCGGAAACCGAGTCACTGTGTGAAAATAACGCTAACGTGGCTGAGGCAGAGCGTCTCGATGACAGCGCGCGCACAGAATGCCACGTAACCGTCAAACCCTCCGCACGCGCTCAGGAACCATCCACACAGCTCGCGCAAATACGTGTTATAGCTTTGGAGTCAAATCACTACAAAAATACACCGAATACAACGTGTAAAATTACAGAAGAACGTCGTGCACAGCGTTGTGGACGCACAAAGGTCTAGAATAAAGAGACAAAACAAACCAATAAGCAACAATCCTTCGATCAGTCGCCTTTTCCTCCCTGTAGAGTGTGTAAATAACCCAAACCTGATTTATTCATGTTGTTATTTTATCCTCACCTCAAACATGAGTCCCAGGAGAAAGAGCATAGCTACACAAGACACGATATCTGCGTGGTTGTTGATGACAAACTCATGGCTCAGGACAGGATACGTTTTACTGTTCTTCTTTTTCAAGCCCATGATGCTAGAGAAACTTTTCCTGACCAAACTCAGATACAGAGAGCAGAGCAGAGCAGAGCAAAACCTCACAGTGGCTGCAAACAGCACTAAAGCCTCTTCACTCTCCAAGCTCTTTCTCTTCTTTTTCCTTCTCCTGGAGACCGAGCTTGCTCACTGCTTCCACCTGCTGGCTTGGAGGAAAACCTTTCACGTGGTGTGGTGTAGAGTAGAGGATCTAAATTCGTCGACTCATCATTACCCTGGTCAGTGTAATAAGTGAATACAGAGTGTGAGGAGGAAATATATCGTGGATGTCTGTTGCAATACAATACAATTCTATTCTATTCAAATGTATTGCTCTAAAAGTCAAGTGAAGTCAAGTCAAGAAGCTTTTATTGTCATATATCAAACATATATAGCTGTTGCAGTACACAGTGAAATGAGACAAGGTTTCTCCAGGATCATGGTGTTACACAAAACAAAGACAGAGCTATAAGGACCTAGTAAGTTAATCCTAGATACATAAAGTGCGACTGTGCAACCTGGTGCAAACAGTGCAGGACAAGACAAACAAGACAGACAGGACAATGCAGGACAAAATTACAAGACAATACACAAAAGACAATAAACAGAAACATTCATTCATTCATTCATTCATTTTCTACCGCTTATCCGAACTTCTCGGGTCACGGGGAGCCTGTGCCTATCTCAGGCGTTATCGGGCATCAAGGCAGGATACACCCTGGACGGAGTGCCAAACTAACGCAGGGCACACACATGCTCTCATTCACTCACACACTCACACACTACGGACAATTTTCCAGAGATGCTAATCAAACTACCATGCATGTCTTTGGACCCGGGGGAGGAAACCAGAGTACCCGGTGGAAACCCCCGAGGCATGGGGAGAACATGCAAACTCCACACACACAAGGTCAGTGGCGGGAATCGAACCCCCAACCCTGGAGGTGTGAGGCAAACGTGCTAACCACTAAGCTACTGTGCACCCCTAAACAGAAACAGCACCAGTGTAAATACTGTAAGTTCAGACAATATTACGTGTGCAGAAATACTGGAATGGACACAGTGTTATAGCAGCAGTTACCTGAGATATTATTGTGCAAAACAGCAATCAATCAACTAAAATGTCAGACAGAATGTGCAAATAGCAAAAAGTGTGCAAAAAGCTGCATGCAAAGCAGCTTTACAGAACATAAGTACTGCATTATCAGAACTGTCAGTCATCACATCGTCCGTGTATGTTACACACTACTGCTGCTGCATATTGTACAAAAAGCGCAATATTGCACAATATCGTTATTTGCACTTTCCACATTTTATGTACATAACTGATCAGTCATATATTCCGTACTCATAATGTCTATAGTATCACATCTGCATTATTTTGTATAGTCTGTATTATCTTGTATAGTATAGTGTTATTTATGTCTGTACATGAACCAGTCTCAAAGGGGAACCTCATCATCATATGGGTGACACTGGAGGGTGTGATTATAAATATACAGTCTGACAAATGTTGTATTGATGAGGAGATTGTTGTCATCAAAGACCACATAGAGTTGGCATCTTCTCTAAGTATAGCAGAGTCTAACTGGAGCTGGAACATCTCTAGATGCCTCAGGATCCTCACAGAGTCGGCCTCATATCAGTGGAAGTCCAAAATCTTCATGGCACGGAAGACAGTCGGAGCTGGTACAATTTCTGGATGCCTCGGGATGGGTAGAAAGAGAGAAGCAGTGAAGAGGAAATACACAACGCAGAAACACTTACCTATAGCACTTCTAGGATGTAGGAGGAATCCAAAGGAAACCCATACAACACAGGGAGAACATGTGAAACCACACAGATTCAAACCCAAGCCAAGATGATGCTTCCTACTGTGTTGCACTCTTTTACTTCAGACCACTGAAATGAATTATTCATTAGCTGTACATTTAAATTTGGTTTTGTTCTAAGATATAGAGTTCAATACAGTCTGCAATTTTATAGCAGAATAAATTTTATATAGAAAACTGCAACTAGATTTGTAAAGTTTGTCGTGATGAACTTTGATGTTGGCTTGTTGGAGAAAGTATTCCCAAAGGCCGGTATGCTAGTGCAATACTTTTGGAGGCGAGTGGATATGAGCATGTGACATCACTGAATACCCTTGACGCAGTTCCCCCCGTTGTGCTGACACAATATAGCACATGTCAATGTTGTCGAAAGTTTTTTGATTTTGCATATTTCAGGGGCGGGGCTGTGGAAAAATCGAAGGCCAGTTTGTACACCAATTTATCCAGAGTATCACCCTAAAGAAGCTGGCTGAGTTTGGTGTAGTTATCTCGAAAGCTTGCCGAGTTATAAATTTATAATGGATGTCTATGGCAATCAAGGCCATTTTGAGACCTGGTGCCGTGAGTACCGGTACTCGGATAGCTTAGAAAAGTAACAACAAACTTAAGACCAGGGGCAACGACATATCTGATTTTAGTGCATGTGGCTTGAAAGCTCTAGGAGGAGAATTAATAAATTTTTGTCTAAGAAGAATAAGCAAAACAGAATGTTGGCTTCTACAATCCAACATAATTACAGTGAAATCATCGGTAAGCCTTCCACTTCCCCCAAAGACGAGCCCACCGGCTTTATAATAACTACACAGTCTTTTCAGTCTTAATCTGCAATATGTAAATAAGTCATTTATACTTGTGTTTGACATTCAAATTGGGGGCAGAAAAGTGGATTCCTCTTTTTTTTGTTTTGCAAGAGCATGTAAAGCCTAGGAAGCCTGGTTACTAGTACTGACTAATCTGACTAGATTAAAATTCCAACATCCATGCCAGATGTTGGAGTGAAATTGCAGAACAGCAACAATAGCATCTGCAACAGCATCTGTATCTGTATTTTAACTGATCTAAAAGATCTACTTCTATCATTTAAAAGTGGTGTAAAAGTAAACTGTCCATTAGGAAAAAGGGGCAGGGCTAAGCAGATTACACGTCCTTCAAATAATAACAAGTTATTTTAGCATTAAATGACGTACGATACTGCCCAACCTGTACTGTACATGCAGTAGAGATGAGTGGATCAATGGATCTTTCACTCTAACTGTTTTTATTGTACTACTTTAATCTTTTTTAATTCTAACCTAATGCACTAGATTAGATTAGATTAGATTAGATTCGTTTCCACTTTTTGTCATTACACATGTACAAGTAAAACGCAACTAAATGCAGTTTGGTGGGGTCGGTCACCGAGAGACAGCGTTCAATAGAGAGACATCCCTTGGGAAAATGCTGTTCCTCAGTCTGCTAGTTTTTGTCTGGAGGCTCCTGAAGTGCCTACAGGAGGGAAGAGGAACAAACAGTCTATGTGCAAGGTGGGAGGAGTCTTTAAAAATACTGCAAGCTTGACACAGACAGCATTTCTTTTGGCTGGAAGTAAAGTTCCTGTGATGCGCTATGTGGATTTCATCACCTGTTGCAGTGCATTGCTATCAACGGCTCTGCAGTTCCCATACCAGACTGTGACACAGGATACTCTCAATCATCCTTACAGCAGTAAAAATTCACCAGGATGTCTCTTCAGTGTCCTCAAGAAAAACAGGTACTGGTGTATTACATACTGTAATCATAACCCAATTATGCATGAGAAACTATCCAATCAGACTCTGGAGCTCATATTAATATAATTTTTTTATACTTGCAATAATTCTGCTCATTTTCATGAAAGGTGCCAATAATTATGCTGCACAAGAAAAAATAACTACTGACACTGACGGCCTGTATATCTTTTATCTAGAAGCTTAACCGGTTTGTCCTTTAAGCACTTAATGTAGAAGAAACGTATCAGTATCTAGTTACAGATACAAAGGTTCAGCTCCTTGTTTGAACAACTGCTTGGAGTTTTTCCCTGATTAATCTATACATCAGACAAACATGAGCCATTGGGTAGATATACAGTGAATATTTGTGTATGTAGGAATGTTGTCATGGGTGTGTGTGGGAATATTACGTCATAGTTACAAAGAAAGGTGTGGAGATCTCGGGTTATGAGAACACGCAGACATTTACAGAAACCGAGGAATGGAGGAAGCAGGAGTGTGTGAGAGCTCTCAGAAGGTGTGTACTATTCACTTGTTTTACATTCGGTTCAGATACCATAGAAATCTCTTTGAGATTTGTTTTATATTGATTCCACAATACACAGTCAGTGTATTGGGGTCAGATATAGTCATTATTCAGACATAAAGACTGCATTGTAGTTGTGTTGTATAGGAGAATATAGAAGAATCAAGATACAGTTGTGTTAAAGATTCACAGAACATTCAGATTGACATCAGCTGTCCAAATTCTGTTTTATAATCAGAATTATTGCCACACACCGAGGCTTTACATGATTACATTATGGTTTAAGACAAGCACAGTGATTGATACTTGGAGGAGCAAAGTACATTGATTAGTGACAACAAGTTAAAATGGAAAAGTACTTCATGATAAATCTTTTACATGTCTGACATAAACACTGTCTCCCTGTTTGAACAGATTATGCAGCTGAAAATTTACTCCCAGTTCGGATATCCTGCGAAAACAAAATTAGTATCCTACACAAACATGGATGATCACCTAGTGTTCTTCTGATATGATATCAAAGCCATGGGGTTTACTAAATTCCGGTGGATCTGCACTTTTATTGGACTGATCTTCTCGGTGGTGGATATCGCATCTGATTTGCTGCTGAGCTTGCAGTATTTCAGGGAAGGACACTACACCTGGTTTGCACTGACACTCTTATTTGTTCTCGTCGGATCACTGTGCACACAGATTTTCAGCTACTGCTGGTTTAGGGAAGATTCTAATGGTGAGGAGGGGGCAGAATCGCTCACGACTAGTATCGGCTTGCTCCATCTGTTACACTTGGGCTTCTTCACCAGGTAAAATGTTGATAAGGACTCTTACTAGACTTAAAGATGTTTTTGGTCAAAGTGTGACGTTCATATTTATTTTTTTGGACATTTATATCATGTTTTAAACTTCAAAACATCATGGATTTAAAAACTCTTTAAAAACCTTATTATGTTATTCAAGCACTGAGCTCTGAAGTACTAATTCTTTCATTCTCAGGTAACACACTACTTTCTCAGAAACAGTGTAAGATAAAGGAATGGCATGTGAACCATTCTGACATCTCAGCACTATTCTATCACCATCACCATTAGGATCATCTTAAAGATAAGTAGGCCACACTCGGTTACTGATTAAACCGATTAAAGGACAGGAAGCCAGAGGGTCACGTGTATCAGCTGTTCAATCCTGAGCTGCACTAAGGAACTAAGGTGCGTTCAATGGCAGCGTTCTTTAAATTTGATTAAATCAGAGTGGAAAACCAGACAGCAGAAGGGAGAACATTTAGGCGTAATCCAGAAACCAGATCCAGAAAGTTCAGCTGAAAACAAAACCAAAGAGACAGTGAGAGGTAGGGTCAGGTGTGGTAGACAGTGTACACACTGAATAATAGGAACTTAATTTCAAACAGCTGAGAGAGATTAGGGGACTCTATGGGAATCATTTATTGCATATTGGGAAAACGCGACCTCTAGTGGCCAAACGTAGGATTGTCAGAGGAGGCGTATAAATGGATAATGTCCATTTGTTTCTTAGTCAGTTGTTAGGAGGTGGGAAGAAACTTGAGAACCAGCAGGAATTTGTGCAGATGTGTGGAGATTAACCAGCACACAGTAAACTAGTCCGTGCAGGAGTGTTTGTGACTTTTTTTTGAAATGGCAAAAACGCAAACACAGGATTCTAAAAATCCTTGCAGTGAAGACACACATATATACTTTCTATATAAGATAGCATGTAAATTTGAAGAATGCTTTGACTGAATGTGCTCCAGGTGTGTGTTCACGGTGTGTGTGTTCACTGCTGTGTGTGTGTACTTTGGATGGGTTAAACGCAGAAAACAAATTCTGAGTATGGGTCACCATACTTAGCCGTATGTCACGTCACTTTCACTTTCACTTTTCACTTTGTGATACTTGTTGTCACACAACGCATCTTGGCCCAATTCTGTGCAAAGTTTTCTTTGCTTGATTTTGCTTGATTGTGCTTCAGATTTTGTGACTGCAAAACAAATCACTAAATCTTGGGGAACTGGTACAATGGTATGGTATGAGCATTCATGAGCATGTAATGAATGCTGTGTTTGTTTTTTGAATGTTTAGTTACATAGAAATGTCTTGAACGAGCTTGAGCTGTGTTACTGGAAGATTGAGAGCATGCTGTGGTCAGTCTTCAGTTTGTTGTGGTATTGAGTTCTATTGGTGTTTACTGAGTTCAAGTCACATGTGGCGTGATCACAATCGGTAATATAAGAGTGATTACGATTTGTCAATTGACTATGAAGAAGATTAGCGCAACCAAAACCACTATAAATCTGGAAATTATTTACATGCAGCTTTAAAAGATAAAAAAGAGACTGATTATTGTCCAAAGATTGAGAGAGAGTTGTTTTTGTGTGTCTGCATCAGGCTCTTCCTAGCCATCATCTAAGGGGTTTCTTCGTTTCCCCAAGAGACGGCAAACAGACAATAACAACACCATTATAACACAAGCATTGCAACAGCAAAAAAACACATGGATGGTGATGAGCTCACACCAGCCAGAATTTAAAGTAATCCCATGATGAATAATGAGAAGTAATTGCGAGTTTAAATATTGCTGATTTGTGGATTCATGTGCTGAAAGAAAATACAGTGTATGAATAAAAATCTATGCATCTATGAAAATGCAGTTCATGTTGCAGTGACAGTCTTGTTGTCGTGGTTACCGCTTTACATTCAGTGAATAAAAGTGTATATTACTTGAAGCTAAGATCTAACACTTTTGGCTAAAATATAACTCTGAGTGTTACTAAACGAAACCATACTATGCACTGAGCTAGAAAGAGCTATTACTGCTATTAGGTCTATGACATTCTGGACCAGGAACCATAGGAACAATTCAGGTGAGTGTTTGATAAGTGATAGAGCACCACCTGGCCTTCATAATGTCTATACTGTGTCTCTTGTCTAGGTATTATGATCTGCTGAAGAAGAGCTTTAGTTGTGTATGGAGGGCACACACCGGCATGAGTACTGACAAGCTGTTTGGTTTTGCGGCTGATCTGAGCATGTTGCGGCTGATGGAGACATTTCTGGAGAGCGTTCCTCAGCTCCTCCTGCAGGCATACATCATGCTGGAGCACCAACGTACCTCCAAGCTACAGTGTGAGTCTTGAGTATTTGATGTACACAAGATTTGATGTACACAGGAGTAAAATTGAATAATAAGAATAATAGGAACAATAGATTGCATAAAATCTACAAGTCTCTGGAACTGTACTGAAAAGATGAACATCATTCTTTGAAAATTAAAAGTCAATTGTTAGGTATCTCAAATTTTAAATCATCCATGAGACATTACGCCTTGCATGAGCGTTCATTTTTACTAGTCAGCTGGTAATTTTAAAAAAAGTATTATAAAAACTAGTCATCTTTAACAATAGCAAATAATTGACAGTGTACACAGAACAGGACACAGCATCAGTGCATTGCTAAGTACTGAACACAACCCAAGGGCTTAATTTCAATGTCAAAATCCCATCAATCAATCAATCAATCAATCAATCAATCAATCAATCAATCAATCAATCAATCAATCAATCAATCAATCAATCAATCAATCAGTCAATCACAACATTGTTTGTTCTGTTTTTTTTTGCAGATCTTAGCATGGCCGTTTCCTTCCTAAATGTAGCCTGGAGCACAGTGGACTACTGGCGCTGTTTACGCAGATCGCTCCCCAACATAGATGAAATGCCTGGTGGAATTCCTACAGCCGTCTACCTGCTTTATAAAACCTTAACCATCACCGCCCGCATTCTGAGTCTCGCTCTGATTATTATGCTGAGCTACTGGAATATCCTGGTGTTAGGTTCCGTCTGGCTAGCAGGGACCGTATGGGCTCATATGGTAAAAACTGATTTCTGCACGTTCCGTTGTTTGGAGGAACTTTATCGCATGGTAGTTGGGGTCATTCTTGTTTTCACCTTTTTCAACATTAAAGGAAAGAAAACCAAAAAAGAGATGAGCATATATTACATTTTCAGCACACTGCATAACTTCTCAGCTCCCCTTTTTCTGTTCCTGTTCCTACCGAGGACTGTGGAATCAGACTTCTTTTTACCAGTTACAGCTTTCATATTAACGTCTAATACAATAGGACTGGTATTTCTGATCCTCTACTACACCGCTTTACACCCAGGCAATCAAGTCGAGTCAGATGCAGTGGATGGAATGGTCACAATGAACACAAATAATTCCTCTACTAAGAGTCGTTTTGACAGATTTTTGAAACTCTAACACCTCACAGACTGAGTATTTATGACAAAGCTCTATTTAAAGCCTCAGGGAAGCTAAATTTCTTGGCGTTTTTTCTTAGTCTGAGAAATAGTCAGACTTGCTAATGTGTATAAAACTTTTACCAGAAGTACTCTACTTTACATGTGAAGCTGCTGGAGTCTCTCCCTCAGAGCTTTTATCAAAAATGTACATTTCCTTTAAGGTATTTTTGAACGTGTTTGTGTTTGAGTCTAGTGAGCAAAGCTAATCTAGTGAAAACTAGAACAAAGCTAGCAAGTGAAAACTACTGTAATTTAGCTAATAAGCGCAAATGTAGTAAGCAAAAGCAAACTAGTGAGCAAAAGCTACTTATGCAACTTCAGAAGCAAAAGCAAACATGTTGAATGAAAGCAAGGGTAGTACATAAAGGCAAAATATAAAGCAAAAGCAAACTCTGAATTAAAGCTATCCTCTTGAATGCTGAGTAATGATATAGCTAGCGAAAACTAACCTAGCAAGTAAGAGCAAAAATAGTAAACAAAAGCAAACAAGTAAACCAAAGCTACCTCTGCAAGGTAAAGATCCTGGGAGGTAAAGAAACCTCAGAACCTCAGCAATAGCTGACTTTGTGAGTAAAAGCTAACCTCTTGACTGTTAATGTATAATAATGTTGGTTTGAGTGTTGCTAAAGACTAGGACATCGTCATTATCGTCTTCGTCATAATCATCATCATCATCATTATCATCATCATCATCATCATCATCATCATCATCATCATCATCATCATCATCATCAACATTATGATGCAGAGAAAGTAAAACTTAACCTCCAACCCTGGAGTCTGGTTTATTATAGAAACAACCTAATATTTTCCATTGTTTTCGCTACAAGTAAATATAAAGTTTCATATTAATGTATATGAATATCAAAAGCAATATAAGCTAGAAAAGATTCATATCATCTTACTAGTTCCAGACTGTGTGAACTTAAACTTTAGTCCAGAACTATTTACAGCTGTTTGTGGAAACTGTTTCTGCTGATTTTGTAACCCAGATAAAAGACTGAAAGCAACATTGAAGCACTTTACTTAAATCTGAACCTGATCACTAACACACATTTATTGCTGTTGTAATTGTAATAGTTGAATTTTTTTTTTTAATCTAACATTTTGAAATAATTCAGAAGAATAATTCACACATCCGTTTAGCTCATATGATAACAGGAATAAATGTATTTATTTTTACATGGTGCGCTCTTGATATTAAATGAATATAATACAAGTCAACCGGTCTAATTATTTCATATTTTATTTGTTAAATATCTTGCTAAATTTCTAGTGAGAAGAAGCTGCTTTGTAACTGTCCGATGTTGATAACCAGGAAAAAACACCAGATGGTGCTGTGTTTCAAAAATATCTACTGAAAAGCTGATAAAATGTAATATTAAAACTTGCAGCTATGGATAAACATGTTAAACCTATTTGCATAGAGATATTTTATAATACAGTTTATCAACTGTTCTTAATCTTTCTAATTCACTCATAACATTTGTTTAGAGCAGCGGTGTCCAGTGTGGGTGCAGGATTTCATTCCACTCAGACAGCAGTGTAGCTTCTTCTTGACTGGAATGAAAAGCTGGTCCTTTCCGGATAAAACCGGACACTCCTGGATTAGATGCTTCCTGTTCCGTAGTGTTATTTGATATGAATACATACGTTTCTTAATACTAAATGTAAATCAAACAACATTTTCATTAAATAAAATTTCAATTAAAAATATTTTATTTTACTTAATTAAAAAAGTTTTATATGTATGCAAAGTCTCTACTATTTTCCAGTCTTTAAACATTCCTGATAACATTCCTGTCCTTCAGCCCTTTTGAAATCCTTGAACTTTATTGTGTCTGTGTATATCACCAACATGCCTTGTGTATATACTCAATTTGCAGAGTTTATTATTAGTGAATTTGATACACAGCATTTAATGAATCTCAGAAGACACTTGGCATTAGAGATACCAATCAGCCTACAATGCACTCATGTCTTAGTACTGGGGAAGAAAGCAAGAGGACCAAAAGGAAACCCCTGATGAACACAGAAGAACATGCAAATTTTGTGCACACAGACAGGAGACAAGGAGTCAAGCCCCAAACCTTGTAGATATTACTAAGTCAGCATACATGTAAATTTGATTGTATAATACTGAACAAGTCTTTTAACAAATCTTTATTATCCACAGCAATACCCAGACTTCACAATCTCTCAGCATGTTTCTGAATAAAGAAAGAAAAAAAGCCTATTTAACCTTTGAACCCAGTAATCCCTGGATTCAGTGAGTTTGTCTTTGAGAGAGGCTGGGTCATCACATCCAGGGCTCAAAACATAACAAACCCAGCTAATTCTGTTTTGACTAGACATTAGGGAAGACATTAGGTGTAATCCTCAAATAGAGAAGAGGAGGATAGATGTGGTGGATAGAAAACAGACTAAAAGAAAGAGATTCTGATGTTAACAGCATTCAACGGGTATACTGTATACTTTAATATGTCTCTGTATGTGCTTCAAGTCAAGAATGCGGTGCGGAAATCAAACCACTAACCCTGGAGAATTCATATAAAGATGCGTACAGAGTGTTTTTTCCTTTATGTGTGCATATATTGTTCATATATTGAAGCATCTTAAATAATTAACCTATTACTTCTGTACTGAATGCTACTACAAGAGTCCAGAGAAAACAAGTCGCTGCAACTGAACCCTGAACCCTTCAGAGGAAAGTGTATCTGATTCCCCAATCCTCAGTTTGTGTTTTGTCATAAAACAACCATGACAGCACCTTCAAACCCACAACCACTGATAATCTACACTCTTCCTTAGTGATTTCCTGACTGATTGCCACTCTGTAATGCAGCACACAAGCCAGAATCTTACTTCAATTTGTCCAGACACAATAAACATGCAGAGCCAGGCTTAACCGTGGCTGTTTTCTATTAAGGCTTCAAAGTCTGCATAAAGCCTGATTAATGCGGTTTGGTGAAACAGTGTGTCTTTAATTATTACGGCTGAGCTCACGGAGGCCAGAATGCAGATACATTAGTGGCGAAAAAAACAATTCATAAACGTCCGACTTCTGACAACCGGGAGCTTTGCCTCATGGTTTGAGAATTCTCCGGAATCAGGGGATGAAATAAGCCTCCGGTGTGCTACACACAGAGTGCCGAAGGTCCTTTAATCATAGCAAGACTAAAAACATTATCTGAAGCAGGGCAGTGACAGATCTTGGGGCAAACAGGGTATTTTAATTCGATCGTTTTTTTGTGCACATGCAGTGGGCAAAGTGAAGATGACATCATATGTGTACCTCAAATGTGTTTTAGGGTAAAGCAATAGAAAGTAATAACCCTTCTCAGGGGTACCCCAACCCCTGCCACCAAATACACTGATATACAGAGTTAAAGACACCAGTAACAAAAAATACTTAACAATTTAAATAACAATTTAGTGCTGGTTATAGAATTTAACAACAAATAGCTATTTGTGTAGTAATGTGTAATAATGTTAACAATTGCTAACATTAGCACAGTCTCATGTTGAGGTTTATGGCTTGTGGATCTGAGCTGATGTTAATTAGAGAGAGTTGAATTCTCTCTCTCTCTCTCTCTCTCTCTCTCTCTCTCTCTCTGACACACACACACACACACACACACACACACACACACACACACACACACACACACACACACACACACACACACACACACACACACAGTTTGGTTTATTTGTACAGTATGACGACACACATTTTGCTCCTTCATTCATTTATATTAAAGTCTTATAATAATACATAAAACCACAACCAATTCATTATAAAAATACAAAACCTGTAAAATAAACTGTACAGTTCATGAGTTATTTAGCACTGCCTGTTCCACACGTTACACATAGGTTTAAATGAAAATGCTTGCCTGTGGCTATTTAATTAAAAATAAAGATCTACATACTAGAAAGAAGGTCTATTTTAACGGAGCATTCTTTTTGGAGGGATTAAGTAATAATTGGTTTGTTCGTTAACGATTTAGCTGAGCTGCATGCTAACTTAAATGTTGAACTAATTATTTCTGCTTCACGTTGTTGTTTAAATCCTGACGTAATAAATCTCAGATGTGAAGATTTTAGTATGCTTGTTTAAACAGACTTCCTGCAGAGGCCCTGTTTTACAAAAATGATTTACTGTACTGTGGATTATTGCAAAAGCAAAGAACTTTATTTTGCACCGTTATCACATCATTTCATCATTACGCAAACCAGCAGCTGTTTCTCGATACCTGAAGTCGTTGGAATGAAACAGTTCAGCTGCGATCATTGTCATTACACAAGCCTTACACACTGTTCCACATAAAACAAATCATATTTCACACAAATTTCAAACAGTCTCAAAGAAAATTGATGCCACACGGCTCCAAAAATGTTTCCGTCATTGTTGGAGCGCTGTTATTGTATTTATTATATATAAAGGAATGAATGAATGAATGAATGAATGAATGAATGAATGAATGAATGAATATTTGAGAGAATGCTGCATGTATCAAGGCTGGACAACAAAGAATAAACGGTAGAATCCAGTGTATATTTTCGATATATATAAATGTATTTTAAATTTGCTGTTCTCAGTGTTCACATCTTTGTTATCTTTTTTATTTATTCAACTCTTTTATGCTTACATCGAACATTTACACGTTAATTGTTTGTTCATCTTATTGTTCATTACTTTGTTTGTTCTATCATTTGTTTGTTTATTTACGTGTTGGTTAGATCTGTGGTCCTATAAAAACTCTTACTCCTCCCATCACTCTAACTCCAGCTGACATTCTAACTCCTCCCATCACTCAAACTCCTCCCAGCACTCTAACTCCAACTGACATTCTAACTCCTCCCATCACTCAATCCCATCACTCTAACTCCTCCCATCACTCAAACCCCTCCCATCACTCTGACTCCTCACATCACTCTCACTCCTCACATCACTCTAACTCCTCACATCACTCTAACTCCAGCGGACATTCTAACTCGTCCCATCAAGCTAACCCCTCCCATCACTCTAACTCCTCCCAGCACTCTAACTCCAGCTGACATTCTAACTCCTCCTATCACCCATCACCTCCCATTACTCTGACCCCTCCTATCACTCTAACTCCCATCACTCTAACTCCTCCAATCACTCTAACTCCTCCCATCACTCTAACTCCTCCCATCACTCTAACTCCTGCAAACACTCTATCTCCAGCGGACATCACTGTAACTCCTCCCATCACCATAACTCTTCCCATCACTCCACCCTTAACCATTAATCCTGCCATCAATCTAAGGTCATCAATCATTTTAACCCCACCCCTCACTCTAACCTCACCCCTACGCTAGCTGCACTCCTCACCCTCACCCCAGCTCTAACTCTTAAACCTTTAACAGCCTTAATTATTCACGGTTTAGTTTCCCCAAAACACTATAAAATTAAGTTTAAATTAAAATCTCTACCAGATATGTTATCTTGTAGAGAGTTTGTTCGAACATGATGCTCACATTACAGTTTAATTTAGCATTTTTGCAACAGCTGTGTTAAACCTTGTGATGAATCTTCAGGCTCCTTCTTCACCTTTTCCTCATCTTTTCATTTTGCTTTGTACTGCTGTGTATCTTATTCTCTATGTTAATTGTTTTCGCTGTGTCTCCTGGTCTCCTCTTGCACAGAGACAGAAAACAGAAGCCGTGCTCCTGCTGGTCATGCTGTGGCTCTGTAAGAGTCAGAGGAAGATGGATGATCAGAGTGCTTGTGTTTATTTGTGCAAGGCTGGAGTTTGGGGGGACGGGGAAGTGTATTATGTATGCAGTGCTCACAATCAGCAACCAAACAAGATTAGGAATTATAGATGAGAAAAGCAAGAGAGCGAGAAAAAAAGGAAGCTAGGTTTGATTAATCTGGACACATAGCTCACTCTTTTGTGTTTGCTTTCTTACATCATTTCCTAAAAAGGCCCAAGCCATGGAAGCCATCAAGCTTTTCTTTTTTACATTCCTGTGATGAATTTCCATTTCCAGGCTCACTATAATAGCATGCCATTTTACCTGGAAGTAATAATGCTGAATTGTTATTCCCTGCCTTACCAAGACAGTTCAAAACTGTATGGAATACAGGTAAGGTCTGGACAGCAGCTCTGTTTTTTGTCCGGAATGTTTACCTCTTTTATCTTGCATAAATTTTGGACAATATATTTTTTTCAGCTAAGACATGTTTGTTTCTGAGGTTGAATTGCCGTTAAAAACTTAGCAATTGTAGCATCATCCATATTGTAGTATATCAGAGTATATCGAGTTGTTTCTGACTCTTTGTCATGCTTGGATACTGATACTGAAAACCCCTCATTTTGTCAGTATTTAATTGAACGGTAGCACAAATATTTTTGTTAATAGCTTTATGGATGACCATCTGTCTCTCTTTCTCACTCTATCTGTCTAGAATAAGTCTAAATACTGTATTAGGAAAGAAGCGGGTGTGTGGTAGCTCTTTGATGCTGGATCTTGTGAAATTTGTTCTACATTAAGCCAGTGCTAATCTGATTATGGACCATGATCCATTCAGTCTACTGTAAAAAACCCAAGTGTGACGTGCTGCACAGTTTTGAACTCGATACTGTGCCGAAACCCGAGAGACGCACTAAAACATTAGGCCCTCTTTGATGTGATATTGTAGCCCATCTGCACTGGAGAGCTGCAGAAAATGGGCTTCAGGAGGATAAGTGTGTGTCTATGTGTGTATGTGTATGTGTGTGTGAAATGCGAAGTGTGTTTTGTGCTAAAGCATGACGTGAACATGCTGCTGGGCTTTTTATCAGGGCGATAAAAACCGGACCCTCTGTCTCTCAGCAGGGAGGGAAGTGAAGAAACGGTCTACTCCTGCCATCTGAGATCAGGTAATCCTTTTTCTTTTTTCGAAATGCACTCGTAGTTGCTCTTCATCTGAAAAAAAAAAGCATTATTTAATGAATAAATAATTATGGCAAGAGTCAAGTCAACATCTTGCACTTGTAGCAGTTGTGATTGTAATTTTCTTTCTATGTTTCTAACACATTCTTTATACAATAGTTCCTTAATCAAGGAGCAGATATTCCAGTGGACATGGATTAGCGGATAGATACAGATCTAAAAAGAGAGACAGACAGACACTTAGCCAGCTAGACAGCCAGATAGATAAACCAGGCATACACATATCCAGCTAGATATAGTGGATTTACAAATCTATACACAACAAAGAATAAAACCAAAATAAATCATGTCAGATTTTTTTTCGCCCTTTCCATTTTTTTTCCATATTTCAGAAAACAAACTTATATCTTAAGAAATATCTTGCAATAACCTGGTTGTAAAAGTATGCACATTCATTAACTAATAGTTTGTTAAATCACCTTTTGCTTTGCACAGCTAGATTTGGGAATTTTATTTCACTCTTTCTTGCAACAATGCTCCAGATTTCAAATTACAAGGGAGCCTCTTGTATACAGCCCTCTCAAATATTTCCAAAGGGTTTTTGATGTAGATTTGGATTCTGACTGATCCAATCCAAAAATGTTGATTCTCTTCTTCTGAAGTAAGTACGTTGTTGGATTTCTGCAAAACAGACTACTATTTAGAACTCTGATTCCACCTAACTTGACTTCAGCCCCAATCCGAGCTGAAGAGAAGCAGCCCTGTAGCATGATGCTGCCACCACCATGCTTCACTAAGCTATCTTTTAGAGTTATGCTAAAATTATTTGACCTTCAAATATTTATAGCATTTGGCAGACACACTTACTTACATTATATCTAATTTTTTTTTAACAACTGAGCAATGGAGGCTTAAGGGCCTTGTTCTGGGACTCAGCAGTTGCAGCTTGATGGTCCTAGGATTTTAAGTCACAACCTTCTATTTGGTAGTCCAGCACCATAACCACTAGGCTACCCTTTCTTTTGACACATAGTTTTGGATGAATTAATGAACCTGGATGTTTTTGAGAAAGGGCTGCTTTCTGTCCATCTTACCTCATACCCCAGACATGAAGGATATGAGAGATTGTTATATGCAGGGATTGACCAGCGATTCCTGCAGCTCCTTTAATGGTATCAAGGTTTTCTTGGCAGCCTCCTCGATATGGTTTGAGAACTTGCTAATGACAGAGTGGTGCTCAATTTCCTCCACTTATTGATGACAACCTTTACTGTCTTCCATGATTGGTACCTTTCAACAATGAGATCCTTTCATCCTGTCAGATCAAACCAAGTAGATGCCAATAAAATCCTATAGAAACAGCTGATTGTTATTAATGGGTTAATCACAATAACTTGATGAGTTTAAATGTGATTGTCTTTGAGAGATCATTATAAGATTGGCTCTATTATTATTATTATTATTATTATTATTCTTATTATTATTATTCTTATTATTATTATTATTATTATTACACTTGCATTTCTCTAGCAAATAAATCTGTGAAATACTTGACTGTATCTGTTTCTATACAATTGAAATACAATTTAAAGCTTCATTGCTTTAAATTCAAAAGTAATACAACTATTTTCAATGTATTAACACTTAATTCAGTCTAATATAATTTCATATAATTTTATAGAATTTAAAATATCAAAATTACCTCAGGTGGAGCTCAAAACCTTCAGAAGGATCCAGATTCATCAGCAGGAATCAGTCCTACTTTATCAGTCATGAGCTTTATCATGTAAAATAATGATGATGACTTGTATTTACTATTCTTGTCCTGCAGATGGCGCTGTGACTGCATCGGAAATGAACAGAAACAGGAGAAAATTCCCACAATGAAGACTGCGTGTTGTCTTGGAAATGATTTGTATAATAAAACTTTAAACTGTTTTAATTTGCTTTCCTCTTTTGGTTCTCTTTTATGGTTTGTAGGTGTTTCGTTAAGGTGCTTTAATGGAAATTACTTTAAGTTTTAATGTTAATTTTAGATTTATGTCTGAAAAAAAGGAAAAATCAAAATGATCATTGTAATATATAAAATATAGACAGATGAGTTATTCATGTGTAACCATATTGTTTTCCTCTTTATTTTGGCTTATGATTTGAAGTAAACATAATAATAATAATAATAATAATAATAATAATAATAATAATAATAATAATAATAATAATAATAATAATAGCAGAAAAGAAGGCATGTTTATGCCTCTCTTTTTTGTAAAAAGATCAGATTACATCATGTTCATATTTATATACAGGAAGTGTAAATGTTTTTGTGGCAGTTATTTGATTGCATATTTATATAATTATATTTATTATTCCACATGCGAGCTGAAACCTTGATTTGTGTTCATATCTTTAATATCAAGTTGATTTGATCACTGGTTTACACCTGGGTAATATATTGCTTCTAATATACTTCCATTTTTAATAACAATTGTAATGAATATCAGGGGTCACGTTTAATATCTATAGACAATATTTAATCTGACTTCTAAATATCCAGCCAACTAAAACAAAGCTTTAACCATTTACATGTGAAATCAGACTTAATCTGTGTAAATATGAATCAAATCTGCTGAGATTTATATCAAACACAGACACACACTCACAAACGCAGGAGCACACACACACACACACACACACACACACACACACACACACACACACACACACACACACACACACACACACACACACACACACACACACACACACACACACACAATATTGAATTTCAGTCTTTAATTAAACCACTGTTCAAATTTCATGAACGATACTTTAATCTGATGAACCTACTGTTAAAAAAATTACAAATGCATGCTCTTTCTCTATCTATCTATCTATCTATCTATCTATCTATCTATCTATCTATCTATCTATCTATCTATCTATCTATCTATCTATCTATCTATCTATCTGTCTGTCTGTCTGTCTGTCTGTCTGTCTGTCTGTCTGTCTGTCTGTCTGTCTGTATAAAATATCTTATCAGTAAAAGTCATGAATCATAAAAATCCATTTACAGTGTTATTTCGTCTGTTCCATCATGCAATTTCCACCACAAGTTTAACAGAAACAAATGTCAAAACAGCTTTTCTAATATGAATCATTTTATATTTAAAACATTTTACCGAACACATTACATGCCAAATTCACGAAATCAGGTGTTTTTTAATTCAGGAGCATGTCTCTGAATTCTGATGAAAATTGTGAGTGGTTTGCTGTCCGACAATCAGGTTTAGAAAAATAAAAATTACATGGATATCTATAAATGCAGCTATTATAAATGCTAAAATTGTAGCTTTAAAATAAAGAAAAATAAAAACAACTACTTTTATCTTTTGGCTGCTGGTTGACTGATTTGTTGCTTAAAATTATGTTATTGAAATTCTGCCTTTCTGCATCTGGATGAACATCTGTGAACAGGATGAAGTGCTGCAAGCTGCTTGGGTGTAATTTCATTTTCGGGTTAAATCAGTGGCTGGCTTTTCAAAATGGAAAGAACCGTTTAGAAGAATTTTAGTGTTTTAAAATGAGTATTTAAGTGAAAAATGACTCATTCACTTTCTTAAAGACTTGCAAATTTATCGGCTTCCTTATTCATTATAATTTTTTTTGACGTAATTTAATTTTTCTAATTCTGTTTTATTCATGTGATTCTATTTTCATGTATGATTTTCTCACTTCATTCCCTAATTTTCAAACTTTTTTCATTTAAAATGATTGATAAAATGATTATCACATTGCACACATAAGGAATTTAATTTCACATGTGATGTTTTTTGGCAGTTAATCTAATTTTAAGCAAAACATTTCTAAAATTCATTTATTTCTAGTGTTTTTTAAAAGTAATAAATTTTTTTTGCATTGTTTTATTCCTTTACAAGTAAATTTTCCCCCACGTGATTCATTAATTTTCACTTGTTTAAAAAACAAAAAACAAACAAAAAAACTATATAAAACAAAACAAAACAAGTCAATTTCAGTACTCACTTTATTCAATTCAACTCAATTCAAATTCATTTGTATAAATTTGTATAACAATAGACCTGTATAATTTAATAGACCTTGTTTCAAAGCAGCTTGACAAAACAGAATAAAAAACATTATATTATACAAAAGATTAATATAATACAAAAATTCAAGATTAATATTCGACTTAAATTTAAATGTGTTTGTATTTATCCCCAATGAGAAGCCTGAGGTGACTGTGGTGAGAAAAAAACTCTCTTAGATGGAAGAGGAAGAAACCTTGAGAGGAACCAGACTCAAAAGAGAACCTCATCCTCATTTGGATGACACTAGAGGATGTGATTAGAAATATTCAGTCTGACATATTACTGGGTGTAATGTGGGAATACACCCTGAATGATACACTAATTCACTCTTCATTTATCATTATTTCTGATTCGTTTAAATGTTTCAGCATTATTTTCACACGCTGGACATAGTTGTTTATTCATTACAAATTCTTCATACGACACAACGTCCCATGTGCTTACTTGAACATACGTGAGCAATTTCAAGGCATAATGGTAGAATTATCTCATGTTTTTCACAAGTGTAGGTCCATAAATACTTATGAAATGTATATGATTTAATAAGTATCTGGAAATCTAATAGCCTCCGGTTCAGCGTAGTGCAAACTGCATGACTAAATCATCACACACTTGCTGAAAAATGCTTCGTTATGTTGCTTGCGTTGCTTCTCCTGCTGTATCTAACTCTGTTTTCTGTTATAAAGATATATTTTGGTCACTCAGGCACAAGATGTGTTGTTGTTAAAGGTGATTTGGATGTTAATATAGTTTCATTTGTACATTTAAATTTAATTTCTGATCATTTAGACATGTAGATGAGTTTAATTAGTTTCTTTGTCGAATTAAGCAGAACTGAAAATTTTCACAAAGTTTGAAAAGATTTTCTGCAAATTTCTATTTTGTAAGTATCGTACAATATTTCCACACACGTAATCCGATCCTACGTGAAGGGGCGAGATTTCATTTCAATGTTACTATAAATGTTACCTTTGAGTCACAAAATAAGAAGAAGAAGAAGAAGATGAGGGCTCAGTTTATCATATTTGCCCATCACTTAGGAACATGCTTGTTCCTCTTGTTGAACATATCATAAAATGCACACATGATCCATCAGTATAATGCCTTTACTTACAGTATAATCTACCACCAACAGTCTGAACAAGACATAAAGGTTTTATTAAAGCATGTTCTTGTTGAACTTCTGGCAAATCTAAAACATTGCAGATCTTTACTGAGGTCCTACATCTGCCTCAAACCATGCGTTTTGATGCCAAGCAATCATTTTAACTAGATTAACATCTGTAACATGAACTGTGTTTTCTTACACAACCATTTTATTGTGCGAGTGCCTCACAAACCCAAATACACATTTGCAGAAAGAAACAAATTCTGAGATCGAAAGACGCAAAGCTTTCCGTCACTAATATTCTTTTATTTAATAGATTACTGAACGGATTACTCACCTCATTGGATTGGATAGAAATTTCTTTCAAATTGACAGTTGATTTGACACCTTTTCTTTACATTAGGTACATGCATAATTTCACTCAGATCAAATTCTTAGTCTGATTTTTAAGGTAGAATTATACTAGAGCTTGTGTATATTTTATGTACATTATGTTTTTTTCAAATGATTGCATGAAGCCTTTAGGGTTTTTTTGGCAATTTTTTTTATCAGTAGTTCAAAAAATAATCCTCATTTACAACAATTTTGAATGACTGATATTTTTCCACCAAAATTTGCTATTTGATTTAAACATATTAGACCTAATAATATAATATATAACCCTAATAACTGAGAGTTGTCTCAGTTGGTCCAGCTGCAAGATACCTCACAATGGCCTAGGTTCGATTCCCGGGCGAGGAGCTAACCCAGCCACTGAAGTGTTAACTTTCAGTCCAGAGCCCGGATAAAAATGGGAGGGTTGCGTCAGGAAGGGTATCCAGCGTAAAACCTGTGCCAAATTTAATATGCGGAAGAATAAATAAATAAATAAATAACCCTTATAACTGAAAGAATCCTGATTCATTTCTAGTGATTGAAAATTTACCAAATGCTAATAGATTCCCACTGGGAATCTATTAGCCCCATATTCTGGTGCCCATATTCCCATATTCCATATTCCCTGCCCCATATTCTGGTGCCCAATACTCATAGGCTGTGGTACAGACAGTGTGTTGAAGTGTTTGAGATAAGAAGATTAATTTCTTCTGTAAGTTACTTTGTGAAGTCAGGGAGAAAGACAGGGGGATTATGAAATTAATTAGTGGATAATTTACATGTGTCAAGTAGTATGGTCCAAAAACTTATCTGAAACTTTTCGGGGTTAGCTTAGTGTGGTAGCTTAGTGGTGAAAGTGTTGGACTACCAGTTGGAAGGTTGTGAGTTTGAATCCCAGGTCCACCAAGCTGCCACTACTGGGCCCCTGAGCATAGCCCTTAACCCTCAATTGCTCAGTTGTATAAAAATTAGATTAAATGTAAGTCGCTCTGAAAAGGGCATCTGCCAAATGCTTTAAACATAACCTGTAAACCCTGGTTAATGGTGTTACCTTGGAAAGACTGAACGAAAGCTGTATGTTGACTCTATGATGATGCTCAACTAAGTAAATAAAATCACTAGATTTAGGCAGTTCTGCAAAAAAGACATTTATTTTGATTGACATTTATGGAAAATGTGGAAATTTAGACACAATATGGAAAAATGTCCTTTTCAATTTATCTCCACTAGTCAAAAATACTGTAGATCCTAAAGAAGCTATAGTCACTAGTTAGCTGACTAGCTTGACCAATTGAATCAGTTGAAATGAACTAACTGCTGTATCCTGTGAAACCTGTATTATATATCAAGTATGAATTAATTTAGTTTTAGGTTACGTCATTATAATTATTACCAAAATCTATGGCCATAAGCTTCCTCAGGTGGAACATATTTTCATTATTACTGTGTTTGCGGGAAATCCCACCATCAACAAAAGAAAAAAACGCATTTCTAGAAAATAAAAAGAAACACACACAAAAAAAATCTCCATGAACAGGAAGGAACTTTTTTTGAGTCCAAAGCCAACAAAGTTGAGCTCTCTGATGTTTTCTTTGTAGTTTAACCAAAATCTAATAGCTAATATCGACTCCATCAATGTCAATCATGTGGAAAGATTCCTTTAGAGGACCATGTTATTTCAATTATCCATCGATTATCAGTGTAGCATGATTTGTTTTCTTTTATTTTGCTGTCCAAAAGCAGTTCAGGAATTACGTTCATAATTCCCTCATTTATTACGCTAGTTTACAAAAACGTACAGCTGATCCTCATTAGTGAAGAGAGTGTTATTGAAAACGGATATGGTTTCATAGTTTAGCTGCTAAAGTAAAAAAAGAGAAAGAAAGCAATCTCCGTCTTTATTCTTTCTTCTTCTTAGGAATACAATTTAATGATGACGTGTAATATCTGTCATCAGGTCATTCTGGCCAGGCTTTACTGCTAGCTGTAGCATCTCTATGACAATATAGAACACACACACACACACACACACACACACACACACACACACACACACACACACACACACACACACACACACACACACACACACACACACACACACACACACACACCTACCCACACACACACACACACACACACACACACTTATGTGCTACTCTGAGCCATCCTGCCTTAGGCCTGTGGTGTGTGTGGCTGTGTTTAGTTATTAATGGCCAGGTGTGAATAAAAGATGATGACCTGCACACAGATAATGAGTTAAAGTGAATTAGGGGATCTTAGGGCAAAGGATGGATTATATAATTCCACAAAGAGGTGAGCTGAGGTAAAAAACAACATAAATCAAAAATTAGATATATTTCAAAAACCCAGAATTAAGCTAAAATATCGCTAAATTCAGTTAGACTTTTTCTCTGATGTTTGCTTCTTTAGTTTAGTACTACATTACGTTACATTACATTACATTAATACATTGAGAAAACATTTATATATATATATAAAAACATTAGAAAACTTTTCTTTAACTCTAACTGTCTCCAATTATCTTCAATTGAAAACTTTTGGATATTTAACTCAAAATTGATATGTTTTAACAAATTGCATTTTCTTGACTGCATGCGAGTTTAAATAAATGGTCTTCAAGTTGAATTTAATCATGTTTTTAGGCAGCAGGTGATGTAATGTCATGACCTTTACCTCATCCGTCTAAACATGGGTCATCCTCAGCAGGAGCCAGTGGTTTACAAGTGAACCAGCAGTATTGTTTCAGGATGGATAGGGCAGATCTGTAGATCAGAAGAGGTCAGGATTACTGGGGTTTGGCACCACACATGATTGTACTGCTGTCTTCAAGCCTGTACTGTACAAACCAACACCAATCCATAACCAAAGACTAATACATAACATTGTGGACTATATTTTACTTATTATGATTGCAATTTGTTACACATGAAGTCTTCCTTGCTCTCACCACAACTCCAACACTTTTACACACTCCTTTACATAATTTTGACTTCTACCTATTTTATCTTGGGCCACTTTTTAATCGCTG
Source organism: Tachysurus fulvidraco (assembly GCF_022655615.1). Classification (NCBI taxonomy): domain Eukaryota; kingdom Metazoa; phylum Chordata; class Actinopteri; order Siluriformes; family Bagridae; genus Tachysurus; species Tachysurus fulvidraco. The sequence continues at coordinate 12,714,777 of NC_062542.1, forward strand.
TGTTGCAAAAACATTGAGTTTGTCTATATTGAGGCTCTAATTCTGAGCGTTGTTTCTTCTGAGAGTCTCATAATAGAATTATTTAGACATACAGTCGATCTTAAAAAAATTGTAAAATTTAACAAAACACTTGTTAGGCCTTAATTAAAAGAAAATGACTATGGGACATTCACAACTTAAATTTTTTTTAAGTGTAGTTTAGTCCTTGTTTGCTCAATATGTACGTTACATAAATCTGTGGTTTGCAATATATGAATTGTATACTATTCTACCATTATAGTTCAATTATAGTTCAATTTTATTTTTATTGTAAAAAAAAATATTTCTTCATTTATTTTTTATTCTATTGTTATTCTGAGTATGGTTGTGTATATAAAAAAAATTAGTTCATTTGATTATTAAAGTTCACTGTATCTTATTAGTTGCTTCATTTCAGTTTCATTTCAACTGTTTACATTTTTTTCTGGCCCAGAAATAAGCTTCAGCCCCAGTTGGAACTTCATGTCTCTCATCCTTTTTTTTTTTCAAATGCAACCCATTTCTAAAACATTCTACGTAAACCAAATTATAATTCAATAAAGAAGAAGAAAAATAAAATATTTAGTGTTCAAAACAAATTTCAGGTGAACCTTGTGTGAACATTGTTCTAATTTGTACTTCTTCTATGGCATTTTAATGCTGTCTTCTTTGAAAATGGATCTGTAAGCTGAAAAAAAGATTCTTTAAAAAAAGGGAATAAATAATGATTAATTACTATGAATGCATGCCTAGACTTTTTTTTTACTCATTTTACTCGACATCCATGAAATCATTCTAATGCGGTCAGTAAAGGTTCACGAGGTAAGAACAGCATCAGGGTGGAATTAGTGAATTAGTGTAGTACATGCTTAGACAGATCCATCAGACATCTTGCCAGATTTTCAGGTCAAAGTGCATATTTGACTTGTCAAAATAAGTCTGATGATTAGCTTAGAAGTGACCAGAACATTTGTTTTTGGTCTTAGGATAAATTTAGGCGCAAGGATGATAAATACAATTATGCAAACAGTGCTGTTAAGCATGTTCAAGGCTTATGGGCTTCTTTGAAATCTTTTTCCGTTTCATCACAGTACTATATACAGAGGTGTCTAAAAAAACAAAAAGAAAAAAAAAATTAAAGCATTGGGTGAGTATGAGCTTCCAGAACAGCTTCAATGCACCTTAGCATTGATTGTACAAGTGCCTGGAAGTGTGGTAAAGAAGAAACACACATATTTTTTTAAAGATATTCCCTCAGATTGTTGACATTGTCAAATAAATTTTGGACGAGAATTGAGATTCATCCACTGTGACCAAAGCCAGTCAGTGATAAAGTTCTGGCAGTGTACGATATTTTTTTATTAAAATCCACCAATAGGAGAACAACATAATGACAGCTAGAAATACAGCAATATGTAAGATGATTTGCTAATGAACCTGCGATTATCCTTATTATCTTAACTGTGAAAAACATTTCTGATCATGAAAGAAGGGAGCTTAGTGGTTAAGGTGTAACCACAATGCCTGGAAGGTTGTGAGATCAAATCCCAGGCCCTTGAGCAAGAACCTTAACCCACAACTGCACAGTTGTATAATGAGTCTTACATGTTATAACAATCAAGCACATCATAGCATGTAATAACATGTCAATAATGTTAAGAATTAAAAAGCCTTTATTTTGTAACATATACATTACAGCATAGTGAAATTCTGTCTTTGCATATCCTGACTTTGGAAGTTGGGACAGAGCACAGGGTCAGCCATGACACAGCACCACTGGAGCAGAGTGGGTTTAGGGCCTTGCTAAAGGACCCAACAGTGGCAGCTTGGCAGTGCTGGGGCTTGAACCCCAATCCTTTGATCAACAACCCAGAACCTTAACTGCTTGAGCCACCATTGCCCAAAAAGCATGTCATAACATGACATAGCATGTAATAGCATGTTAAAGCATGTCAAGCATGTTATAATGTGTTATGGTATAGCATCGCAAGCATTTTATAGCATGTCAAGCATATCATAGAATGTAATAGAATGTTATAACATGTCAAGGATGTTAAAGCCTGTCATAGCATAAAATAGCATATTGCAGCATGTCAGGCATGTTATGGCATGTCAATACATGGTATGGCATGCAAAGCATTTGATAAAATGTCAAGCATGTCATAGCAGGTTATAACCTGTAATAGCATTTAATAGCATGTTATGGCATGCTGCTTAGTATGCCAGCCTAAAATGTCCTACAGTATAGTTGTTCAGGTGGATTGTTATCTTGTGACTTCGAAGCCTAACCTCATGAAACCATTCATTAAGCCCCTGTGGCTTGCAGGGTGGTGTCATCCTGGAAGAGACCATGCCCACCATGATAGAAATGTTAAATAATCTTATAAATGTTATTTGCAATTTTGCAATGACTCTTCACACTCAAATGCCCAATGCAAACATAGATTAAGAAATCAGTTACACAAAGTATTACTTTCTTTAAATAACTGGGAAGTGAATGACATAATAAAATTACACTTGTTTAATAGCTCTGATTATGAGTAACTCTGGTGTCAGTGGGAGTTTAAATGCTCTGAGCCCTGCCCGTTTGATGTGGTGGACTATGCCGAAGGCTAGGACTTTTTGAGGTTGGATGACGAGTCACAGGTGTGTCACTCTTTTGTTAGCTTCTCTACAGATCTCATAATGAAGAAGACTGAGTGAAAGATCTCAGTTTTGGCCTCGAGACCAATATGGCCGCTGTGAATAGCTAATCCCTATGGAGTGTACCCTGCCTAGAGCTACACTCTAACCTGTGTCTGTGTGTGTTTATGTGTATGGGAAGAAGAGATTGAGGGAAAAAGTGTGAGTGGAGAGAGGGCAGGGAAGGAAAAGCAAGCAGGACCAAGTGTGAAACAAGGTAAAAGCAGAATAGAGAAGGATAGAGAAAAGATTGAACAATTCGTAAGTGAAGGAGAAAGGAACAGAAAAAAAATAGAGACAGGTTAAAAATGAGAAAGAGGTAGAGTGTGAGAGATAAGAAAGTGAAGAACAAATGATGGAGAAGTTTAAATACAGAAAGGAAGAAAGAGAGAACAACAAAGACTTGAGAGAAATCAAATAGACAGAGAAGGATGAGAAGTAAAACCTAAGATGGAGGGAGAAAAAGATGAAGGAAGGCAAAAAGTGAGAAGAAAGAAACGAGAAAAGGAGAACTATTTAAGTAGATAGTAGGGGAAAGAAAGAATGAAGATGGAGTGAAAGAAAGAAAGGAAAGAAAATCTGAAAGAGAAAGTGACGGGAAGTTAGTTGGAAAAAATATTTTTAATAAGAAAAGCTAATTTAAAATTATTTTGTGTGTGTGTGTGTGTGTGTGTGTGTGTGTGTGTGTGTGTGTGTGTGTGTGTGTGTGTGTGTGTGTGCATGCATTTTGGCCTTGAAAGAAATATGGCCACCATGAGTAGCTAATTCCTATGGAATGAACACTGCCTGAAGCCACACACTGACCTCCCTCTCTCTTTGTGTGTGTGTGTGTGTGTATGTGTGTGTGTGTGTGTGTATGTGTGTGGGGGAAATGGGTCAAAAAAACATCATCTTTGTATTATCTCTCTTGTCAGCCAGTAAAGTTTAGTGATGAATGGACAAATAATTCACGTCCTAAGGCGAAACTCACCCACAACTGACAAGTCAATGTTAAGTTAAACACAAACTTTTTGAAAACAGGGAAATCATTTATTAAAAAAGTTACAAAATTCTTTATTTAACAAATGCATTATGAACAATGACTATTCTTATGCTGGAAATTCTATATGTGTTAAATTCAGACCTCAAATATGTCTTAACTGATTATATTTGAGGTAAAAGGAGACATTTTTCGTGGATTTCTTGGAATTAGAAGTGGATTTTTAGAAATTAGCATTATGTCACTAATATTACAAATATTTTTTTGTTTTGTTTTGTTCCAATAGCAAAAATATACCAAAAAGCAGCTACACTCATTGGTAGCCTGTTAGCTGGCTAGTTTGCTGCCTATTGGACCCAGAGTGTTTAGTTCACACCTGGTAAATTGTCTTTGCATGTGAAGTGCACTGGAGACATTGCTAACGCTTCTGTAGTAACGGTTTCTGCAACCCCTGGTCCAAACAGTGAAAAATGTACCCTTATTCAAAATATAAGCACTTTTGGAAAAAGTTCTTCCAATCAAATTAGTGGAAGTTATAACTACTACAGAGCTGTTTTACAGACAACGCAAGGCACACTGACATTAAACACATGATGAAACTATCAGTAATGTCCACATGCCTTTACCTCAGATATGTTAATAAAGTCCTAGGAAAAGACTTAATTTGACTGCAAAATACTTTTATTACACTTAGCATTAACCTCTAACTTGGTTTAGCATGAATTCTGTCATAAAAAATGTTAACATGGCACGAATATCAGGAAACTCATGAGCTGGCAATTTTAGTGCTAAATGAAGTGCTAATTTGAAATTTGAAATAAATTATGAAACTAAAGCTGTTTTAGCTCGTGAATGTGGTAAGAGTGTGTGTGTTAACAGTAGCTGTAATGTGAGTGTGTGTGTGTCTGACCTCTTCTCTGACCGCGACCCTCGAGGGATGGACAGATCAAAGGTGGTGTGCGAATGAATGAGTAGAGCGAAGGGGAGTCTGTTTACATGAGCGACAGAGCAGAGAGAGACAAACTGCCCTGAAAAAAGGGCTGCTAAAGGATGAATAACACAGAGACATGGAGAAAGAACACGCATGACAGAGAGACGGAGAAAGAGGAAAAAATGTGGGTGATGGAGACAGGAATATATAGATATCTAAATATCTAGAGAGAGAATAGATAGATAGATAGATAGATAGATAGATAGATAGATAGATAGATAGATAGATAGATAGATAGATAGATAGATAGATAGATATGGAGGAAAAGAAATAAAGCAAAACTGAGAATGTCTGTGAGAGAAACAGATGCGTAAATGATAAAGAAGAAGAAGAAAGAAGGGGAGGAAAAAGGATAATAAAGGAAAACAAAAACATGAGAGAAAAGTGTAAGAGACAGAATAAAAGAGAGAGCAATTTAGTACAAAGAGAGCAGAAATGAAATTAGTGTTGCGCCCCAAGTAAAAACCGACGGACCGACTGTTTCTCTTTCTGTTCATTTGATCTGGCCGCTCTGTCGCTCGGGATTGTGGGAGGAAAGTGAGGGGGTGCGATAAGAACAACCTTCGACCTCTTCACTCTGATTGGACCTGAACAGTCTCTCCATCTTCCATCTCCCTCTTATTAACCCTCTCTCTTATTCCTCTCTCATTTTCATTTATCACTTCTTCTCCCTCTCTCTTTCTTTCTCTCTCTTTCCATCTCTGATTTCCTTTCATTCTGAAAGATTAGTAAAAATGTTTCTGAAAGGAAATGCACTATGCAAAAATTTAGTGTCATGTGACTGGACTGTCATTGTGTGCATTACCTACAACACACCAACAGAACAGAAGGGGAAGTCAGTTCTCTTCACACCAGTGTTCCAAAAGAAAATAGTTCCTGATCAGTCAAAACCAAGGCAAGAGCAGATTGTTCAGGAAAAGATCAGTCTCATTTTATTGTTAAGACTGTGTCGGTTCTTTACAGACTGTAATTGCTGACACGTCTCCATGCTTTAAAGAGAAATATAGGAAATAATCTCTTTTAGGGGAGTATTAGTTACTTTGCTTTGTTTCAGACCACAGCATAAAGTCGTATCTCTGATTATTTATAACTGTTATTCTGTTTTATTCCTTTATTTGTGCAGTGTGTGCGGCATGTGATGGATATGAATGAGCAGTGAGTAAAGATGTAAGAGGTGTGTATACTATCAGGCTCAGAGGTCAGTGTCTGGTAGCAGACTATGTTCATATTCTAACCCACAGGATAGGTTTAACATGACATACTATTTTTTTTTTTTAAACTGAAGTTTACCTAATATCATGGTATTATACGTAGTAAAGAGTAAAAGGCAGAATCCTGTGAAGAAAAAGAAACTAAGGCAGCAATTACAGATGTAAAGACCATGGATATACTGAGGATATACTTTTTTTTTATCTGCCTCAGCTGTGAACAAGCACATGATTACCAATAAATATTTGATTAGAAGTCTTTTATTTGTTTTATTTGTCAGTGTCTATATAACGTAGAAGTAGAATAAACGCTGATATTGGAAGAGTATTACCATTATACTGAAATTCCACACTTTTTATACAAACACACTAGTTCCTCTTATCACCTCCGTGAACGATCATACGCTCACCAACATCTTTTAATGTTAATAAGAAAAAAAACAGAGTTTGTTATTGTGTTAGTTGTCATGACATAAGTTACAAGAGAAACTAACTTGTTTTTCAAATGGTCCACAAAATTGAACTGATTAAAAAAACACCACATGTATTTCAAAGTTTCAAAGTTAAGTCAAGTTCACAATAGACCACACTGCACCACCAAATTATGGATTTAATTTCTGCTAAGAGGGTTAGCATCTCTGCATTATTGTTATTGTTGCACGTGAGAAACTGTTTTCTCATTCTCCCACATATCAATTTACTCACATAATCCCCGTAACAGTGACTGGAGCTGGCGACGACACGTAGACTTCACTATGATTTCACCCTGAAATTGATGGAGGTCAGTGAATCAATCTCTTTAGGTTCAGAGGTGAACATTGACATGTGTCAGAGCTTTCAGATGCAAAAACGTTCTGTCTTTATGAGAAACAATGACGAGACAATTGTGATTTATCATATAGTAGGTGTGCATTTGGAAAAAAGTCACCTACTTAATAAGTTATTTTGTGCTCTTTGGTTAGTTGGGCTTTGGATTTAAATGTAAAGGAGTCTAGTTTTTTAGCACTCGGCCTGTGTATCCTTGTGTAGATTCACTGCATGCCCCTGAACCATGAAAAAAAAGTATCTTCATGTCATGCAGGCGTTAGCTGGTGTTTCTGGTGTTACAGGCACCGCCCTGTTCCAGACTCTGTGTGAATGATAATATATAGACGAGAAAGCTGCTGAAAAATGTGTTCCTGCTCCTTGTGGATTCATTTGCGCTGACCCAGAATGCAATATTTTCTTAACACTGGCAGCACACAGCTTTGAAGTTTTCTGCTTATGCAAACATGGCGTGTGCTGCTAGACGAAATTAATCACTGTGAAAGTTATGCAAGCATGAGCTCTTAAATCAATGCTACTTTTTCTGTTTTTTTTTTATCTTTCTTCCCTGTTCTTCACAGAGTTTATTAACACACCAATACATTGGCCGTACAATGGCAAATGTTCATGTGCTTCCATCAAAATGTTGTTTGTTGGTAAAACTTTGCCTTAAGTTTTAATTTTTGTCTTAATAACTCATCAATGAAGGATGGTGAGGAAAGGATTGTTTGTAAAAAAAAATAAGTGATAATGAGAAATAAATTGTTTCTATAAACTGAGAGAAATATGAAGTTTTATTTTTTAATAAATTAGAAAAAAGAACACATAAAACAATTCAGTTTCAGTTTCACTTGATCATGGACAATTTTCTTATTAATTTGTTTATGGAAGTGCAGGAAGTGTATTGCATAAATAAAGTTTACATATTGTGAGTGTAAATGAGTACATGATATTAAGACATATAGACATATATATCATATATAGACATGATATTAATGTAATAGCAGAATCCTAATTTACATCTTCACAATTTCTAACATTGCTTTATTGTTTTGAGGGGGTGGAGCCACGTGGAAAGCCAAGTGCAGAGGGGAGGAGCTGAAAAGAAATCATACATTGCTTAAACTGTTAATTGGTGAATTCATGCAGAAAAGTTCTGAGAATTAAGGTTAGGTGTAGGAATGGGGTTTAGGAACATGTGCATTAAAACAAATAAAACGAACATAGAATTATCATGAATAGAATGGAATTTCCATTACTGGAAAAGCTTCCACACACTATTTGCATTCAGTTAACCCTTTTTACCATTATGCCAGTGAAATGGAAATCAGACATTTTTATTTAGTATAAAAAAGAGAATTAATTTGTTGTGTTCAAGTCAATTCTATTTTTTGGCCTCAAATTAAAAAACATCCGTTTGATATCATAATTAAGAATTGATCATGTTCTTTTTTCCTTATGTCTCTCAATATGGTGTCTCCTCAGAAAACACAGGAACAGAAAAAGCAGCCTAAATGCTTTTCCTCAAACTCTGACATGTCATTAGACGTAACACATACTTCCTAAACTCACTGATGGGCGACTGCTCTTCCCAGAACCAGCCCTCCCCCTCTGACTCCCATTCCCCACTCTCCTTCCTCTTCAACTCCTTATAGTTCCACTTAAGGAAACCAATTTAGACAAATTCACTAAAATCAATGGCTCACTGTTGGGTGCCCATTGATGTAGAACTGCGCCAAATGAACTTTCCCATGACCACGAACACACTGCACACCTGTTCCCCAGGTAGCTGAACACCTGAAATTTCAGCAAAGGCCCCCACTACTGAGGAACTGGCATGATAAGGCGGAAATCCGATAATGGAAGCGGATGCCTGACATAAATTTGCCAAAACGGCTTCTGTAGGAAACAAGGAATTTATCCACACGGTCACAAGAGGGAAGCCATTGTGGTAAAGTCCAAAAGTCTGAGTGCACTATCAGGAACTAATTCAGTTCCTCAGTTATCAAAGGCTAATCCAACATTCTCCTCAGATGATCCTCATTATTAAAGAATCCTTTTTATAAATGGCGAGAGATCTTGTTTTTTTAAGTTGTTTGGTACAGTACCAAACTGTATTTAATTTGAAAACTAACACATATGCACTTAAAACACAATTTAAATTTTTCTCTTAAAGCAAAGGCCACTGGGCTGCATCAGCATTTTTGTGAGCCTCTGAAGGACCATAATGCAAGGCTGTATATTTTGTGATGTAGAGTAACTTGATTATTGATTATGGATTAGTGACAATCAATTTTAAATAAATTAAAGGATTTTAAAATTTATCTGTTTACCAAACAAACATTCATACAATATTACACATTTATCTTAAATATTACAGATTTGACTTAGAATCGTGATTTTTTCCCCCTCATTATTATGTTTTTGTAATGTTACTTTTGTGTAATATTGTGAATCACAACTGTGTAAAATCACACACAATTCTGAAGTAAACACAATCATGTTAACACATATTAATATTAACTCAGTCCTGAGGCAAAAAGTCATAACTGGGTAATGTTCACTTACAATTATGAGGAAAAAGTCATAACTGAGTAATATTAACTCAATCATGAGGTAAAAAATCACAATTACCTAATATAAACCTAATATAACAGATAAAAGGTTGCACTTGTGTAATAGTAACTTGTAAGTGTGAGGTAAAAGTTGCAATGTATAAAGTATGTAAAGACTTTTGCATGCGATGCTAAGATTTAGGCTATAATCTTGTTAGCTATGTTAGCTTTGTAACGCCATTGCAATATTAATGCAGCAAACACACATTACACATCAAACATGTCTTGAACACTCAAGTATTTCTGGGGTAAAGAGAAATGTTCATTTCATGTTTGCTTTGGTTACATAATTACTAACCCCTAATACTGGGGACAGTCAGTGTATTCCTCTATTCTTTATATAATATTGTTATAACAGCTGTAATCTAATAAGAACAAATTGTCTCAGATCTTTATTCATGAATAGCATCTTTGGTTAATTATAACACAAAAACAGTGAAAAATCTTCTGTCGAAATGATAAAATTAGAATTTAAAAAACAAAAACAAAGCTAAGGTTAATCTCAGTAACAGAAATTTCACACTCAAAAACAATGAATAATTTGCATACAATTTCTCTGCAAAGGAATTGATTATGATAATGTAAATGCTTCTCTTTTTTTTTTTTTTAGCTGTGGTGAGATTAAATTAAATAAATGTTTTTTATAAGTTACAGTGAAAAACACTTTAAGATAATAATTAAAAAAGGTACTAAAAAGTATAATTCTATAATAATTGTGACCTGGGTTTGGAAGAAGAAAAGAATCCTTCTGGTGTGGTGTTAATTTATAGATTTATTGAAGGCTATATTTTTATCACAGGAAAGCCATTTTATTACAGATGTCACCCTGAGATATGAAACACATAAATAATGCTGAAAAAACTAACACTACAATTATTATTTTTTTCATTTACTTGCTTCTAACTAAGATATCAATTTCAATGTCATTGTGTTACATCTTTAACTAACATCAATGTTAGTTATTAAGAATATACACTATTATATACAAAATTATTATTATATACTAGAGAGTGTTCTAGGTTTTAGTACATTTGGATAGATTTGGATAGAATTTTATTTATAGTTAAATAATACTATATTTTAAACACTATTTTTTATATAATTAATTCACACATCATGTACAGTATATTTACTTATAGCAACTATATCCATTTACTAACCTAATTCATTAAAGAATTTGATTTTATTTGATTAATTACATATTTATATTTAATTATATATTTTATATTTTATGTACCTAAAAATAAAACTGGTTTTCAGAACAACCAAATGAAAATATTTTGAATATTCTTCCACATAGGTTATTCAACATTTAATATAACATTTATGTAATTATCATTGTAATTATTGCTAATATTATTATTCCACCACATGTCTTCTTCTAAATATAATTGGCATATATATGGAATGAAATGGATTGTGCATTTGAATAAAATGAACAAAAGAAATCTATTCTTAAGCTCAGAAACATAATTTTTATATATATATAGCAAATATAGAACATATTTTTCATTTCATTTTTATTATCTTAACATTTTCTTTATAATCTTTTAGAATGTGAGTATGTGTGTGTGTGTGTGTGTGTGTGTGTGTGTGTGTGTGTGTGTGTGTGTGTGTGTGTGTGTGTGTGTGTGTGTGTGTGTGTGTGCATGTGTGTGTGTGTGTTTTGTTGCTTTAGAAACGCCTACAAAAGGGTCTCATATTTTCTCTCGGCCGCTCTCTTTTTGGGTCATACATCATCTAACCCCTCCTGAGGGTGCGTAACACACACACACACGCACAAATGCATACACACACACACACACACACACACACACACACACACACACACACACACACACACACACACACACACACACGCACACACACAGTCTTTGATGTTGACAGGATGTTAAAGCAGTATTAGTAGACACAGAGGATCTCATGGACAACTTTTATGGACTCTTCTCCCATTTGTTATCGTAACCACTGAAAACACAACACGCTCGCTGAGTAAATTATGATTTGAAAATGTTTTTTTCTTCTTGATCACTCCTCCAGATTTCAACCACATTAGTGAGTTATTACAGACGAACAGCTGCTTGGGGAATCATCATTCATAAGAACACAGATAAACAAATAAAGAAAAGAAAAGAAAGAAAGAAAAGAAAAGAAAAGAAAAGAAAAGAGAAGAAAAGAAAAGAAAAGAAAAGAAAAGAAAAGAAAAGAAAAAACCTAGATGTCTGAACTCAGGAGAGATGAAATTTTAACTCTTTGAAACAAAATGACCAATTTTATCTCTTTATTTGCCTGCTCAATTAAAAATGTATAACAAAAATGTCACTGCTCAGCACACAATCTGGAGAGGATTGGCTTTGACTAGTTATCACAGCAGCACCCTTAACCATGCCTCTGCATAATGAATTCATTCAAGCTGAATTCACGTCTTTATGTTTTTTCCCGTTATAGAGTTATGCGGTTATTGATCAATTTATCTGAGTGTGAAAATAAATCAAGCCCATTGCCATGTCTCACACTGTTTCTTTATAAAAAAAAAAAACACTGACATAAAAAAATCAAATTAAAACCATCACACTTGCTCATTGGCACACTAAGACAGCACCACATGACTTTTTTAGTAGCACACAAGTCCACACACACACACACACGCACACACACACACACACACACACACACACACACACACACACACACACACACACACACACACACACACACACACACACACACACACACACACACACACACACACACAGAAGGAGACTGAATGGCATCACTGGATCCATACAGCTCTTTCGAAAGAGAGATGAACAGGAAGAGAGAAAGAGAGACAGAGTGAGAGAAAAGTCTTATTAGATCTTGCGTTCTCGCTGAGTGGCCATCAGGGCATAGTGTCTGGGTGAAAGTCTAATCTCTCTCTCTCTCTCTCTCTCTCTCTCTCTCTCTCTCTCTCTCTCTCTCTCTCTCTCTCTCTCTCTGATTCTGCAGATCAATACTTCTCAGGGTGTGCTCTTTAACTTCCCCCTTCACCACACTAACACATGAATCTCACTTCCAGTCAGGAAACATGTAAAGAACACAGAAACTAAAGTTTACATCAATGATACCTGAGCTAGCCTGACAGGATTTCTGTAAGGATTTTTATGTCAATAACAAAAATAAGTATTGTTTAACAGAATTCATAACAGAATTCATAGATGTTTATAACTTAGGTGGCTAATCTGACCGGGCTTTTGTTACAATTTGTAAATATCTCTGCTAATACTAATCTAAATACCTTTTCTAATCTAAGTTGCCATTTTGTATTCTACTCCTAAATGTTGACAATCAAATAGTATCTAGATGTATTTATATAACCTGACAGGACTTCTGAGAGGATTTTTAAGACAGCTTAAATGTTTGTAAATTCCAATGCTAATACTAGCGGTATTATATTGCTAACATAAGTTTTTTTTTTTTTTTTTTTTGAGGTTTGTATCTGCCTTTTATCAGTGCTTCTCAATGAGTTATTACTATAGACATTATATTGGATGAAAATTAGGTAAAATTATTAGAATTATAAAGCCGTCATTTGATATACTGCTGGAATTACTGTCAGGCCTTCCAGTACACTGTGGTATAAAATGTAATCATGACTGAGGCATATGACTTGTCACTTATATGCTGTACTCAAAAACAAATTCAGATATTAAGTTTAATTTTGTACAATTTATTTTGTGAAAACTGCTAGTCCCTGAACATCTGAAAAAACATTACGTTTTCAGTAGTTTGTAACGCTCCACTGTCCGAGTGAGAGACAATGTATTGAAGCATTTTGAAAAAAGAAAGTTATGCAGTTCAAAATAGATAATTAAAATTTAAAACCAGATTCAAATTTTATTGGTCATTCATACAGCCTTACACAGTATAACATGCAGTGAAATGCTTTTTAAAGTTTCTTGTGTTAAAAAATTTATTTTGTTTGAGTGTTTGATAAAAAGTGAAATAATAGCACTACCTTTTCTTGGTGGTGAGAACAGCATGAGTGAATAACCAGATGCGGTCACAGTAGACCAACATCGTTTTGTACTATTTCATTGTTTTGGGATTTGTGTGTGGGAGTTGTATGGAGGGCTGGTGGGATTTTCGTGGAGACAGAACTACAAATCAAAGCCTTTTAGACTAGCCGTCCGTGTATATTCACTTTCTAGGGTGGAAGTGTGTGAAGCGGAAACTTTTTTTGTAAGTTCAACACAGTTTCCCACTGCTCCAAGTAATGCATAAAACTGTATAGGTTTTCCATTATACAACAATTGCTGTAGCATAAATACTGGAACTAAGAGACTCATCTGTTCCAGCATGATAATGCTTCTGTACACAAATCAAGCTTCATGAAGTCATGGTTTGCCAAAGTTGTAGTAGAAGAACTGAAGTTTGAGAGGCATCCCAGTCCTCCTCACCCAACATTATTTCCTGAACTCACTAATGCTCTTGTAGCAGAATCAACAAGCCATGCACTAACCATCTATTGAAAAGCCTTCCCAGAAAAGTCAAGGTTATTATGGGATGTTCAAAAAGCACAAACAGATGTGATGATCAGGTGTCCATATACTTTTGATCATATAGCATCACACAATGTATGTGTCAAATGACGTGGTGAAATATGGTAAGACACAAGATTGAGTGTTTTGGGTTAATCAAATTATCATATTCAGTGTCCATACTAAGGGTCAGAACACATGCAAAAAAGTCAAACAAGGCTAATCCATTTTCAAAAACAGAAAAGCAAGCATAAAAGCACAAACTTACCAGGAAGAAAGAAACACAATAACACTAAGCTCAGAACCTCAACTCTCATTAATTAACTAAACTAACTAGCACAAAACAGGTGGACACAATCAGATAACAAACCAATTTCTTTTTAGGGATGGAGTAGAGAAGAAGCAAAACCAAATCACATTGCACATAGGAAACACAACACAGAGGTGTACTCTATGATTTAAATTGCAGTTAAGTAGTTAGCTAGCTGTGTGAATCAGCTCACTCAGTCATCTCTGTTTTAAAATCTGTGCTGTTTGTATTTAATTTGTAATGAGTGGAAGCCAAATTGGGAAGAAGGATTTATTTCCAAGGGCCTTTTCGCATGTTTTCCTTGTGATCATGTGACTTTACTCCAAGCACTCTGGTTTCAAATACATGCCCAATTGGGTACACTAAATTTTCCCCTTAGACATAAGTGAGTGTGTTGATAACCTTTGATGGACTTTTTTCAGACATGCTGTGTTCCCAGGATGAACCCAGGATCTACTACAACCCTGACCAGCATAATGAATTCATGAATGAATGAATTAATGAATGAATAAACGAATTAATTCCAATTGAATATCCTCATAAATGCATTTACATATGAAATAATTAAATAATAAACATCTAGTTTGATGCTTGGTCTCCTAAATTAAATCGTAAGGTAATATATCTCTTTCAGCAATTAAAAAATAACATTTAAATAAGTATTTAAGAAATATTAAATAAAATAAAAGATTGAAGCTTGAGAGAATTTTTTTATCCTAAATTGTATTAATAATTTTAAAAGTGCAGATTTATTCTTGTAAACAACTCAGTTTTATTTTCCCCAGAAGAAAATTAATAAATTTACATAGAGCTTTAGATGATATGAATATGTTCTATAAATAAATACAAATATATTACACTTTATCCTTTATATTCTGATTGTACAGTACTAAGTTTCTGCTTGTGTTTATTGTGAATTTCTGTTTTTTAAGAAGGTTTAAAGATTTAAGGTTTCACTTGATTTTGCTTATTTAACTTTCACATTTTTAGTCCTATACCTTGGATCCAAATAAATAAAAGGCATTAAATTGTAACACATGACCTGTGATTTTTTAGTCATCTGCTCTCTGCTCTTTAAATATCTGAATCATTATCCACTGGTATCAGTCAACCACAAACAGAGAGAATTCGGAAATCCCTTTTTGTCATCCTGTGATTAGATGTTGCAGAATGACGGCCCTTGATTTGAGCTGGTTAGTAGGATGATTTGTTTAATTACATAAAAGCAGATTTGTAGGTATATTCAGGGTTTAATTAGCTCCAGTGTGTGGTGTGTGATGGCTCAGCCTTTGGCCTGATTACTGTGAATGTTCAGTATTTCCTGTCTGTAAGTTCACATATGGATTGAGTAAGAACTACTGTTTCTCTCCTCATCTTTTTTTTCATTTACTTTTCACAAACTGAAAAAATTTCCATACACTACTTGCTTGTTCACTCACAACCCCTTCCTTTACTTTTAGCTGAAGTAAATCTCTGTATCCTTATACTAATACTGATATATACTTTTAAAAGCCTAGGTAAAGCACTTTCTTTAGATATAAATCTCTGTTTTTGATAAATATTACAGATGTGTTTTGTTATGTTAAGGAGTGCAAGTTTTACTGAAGTTATTATGGTCTGACATAAGTATGTAAAATATATAGCAGCACTTTGCCATTTTATATATAATACCTTCATTTTTTCATGTCATATAGTTTAACTATGTCTATGGCATAAAATGTAAGTGATATAAGCATTTACTCAAATAGCAATTTTAAAGGAGCCAAAATGTGAGTTAGAAATCTAATGGCAGATTAATACAGCATGTGTCTGATAAAATCGTCTTTGGTTTTTGATTACAAGACCAATAAAACTCTTAGAAAAGCAGGGAAATGTCCTATATATGAGTGAATACTGCCAAAAGTACATTTTATGTTTTATTTTTCATTTGGATTGTTAAGACATTCAATGGAGTGTTTAGAATTACAGACTCACTTGTGTTATTCGGAGCTTATTGATTTATTTCTATCACTTAGACTGAGACCATAAACATAGCTAATAAAAGCAATTCAAGACAATCAACAACATTAATGATTTTTTTCTTAAGGTTTTGTATGTCGCTTTGTCTACAAGACTACATTTTATGCCAAAGAAAGAACTTCCTTTTGTATGATTACTGTAACAAAGAGCATTTTTCCAATTTACAGAACGTTTAGTATTCTATTGGTATTTAATTTCCTATGATGTGTAGTGGTGATCATAAATACTGTGCTGTAATTAAAAGGAGAGGTGGAGAGATGGAGTGTGGTTCGTTGCTTGGCCCTAATTACCATATTAAATAAGGTCATGTCTATTGATGTAAGAACATCAAAGCTAAAGTTTTGTTTACAGCAGATTATAGTTTATAGTTTAGGATAGTGTAACAGGAATATTGGGTTTGAAGTTGGAAATCCCTGCTCTAGAATACTGACCATGTCTCAGTTGGCAAATTGGAATTGAGAAATACTACACAGCTGAGAACAATCACAGGTTTAAACTCTTGGCTATGTTTTTTAGTCGCTTTGCTAAGGCACTGTTGAGTATGTTAGATTTGGCAGGAGGGTAATTTTCCCTGGGAATCAAATCTCGGCTCTCTGACCATTTCATGAGCACTTTAAAGAAGGCAAAATCTCACGTATTAATCATGCTTAATAATAAAGTTCTGTAGTAATAAAAAAAGGATTGGTAGTTCTTTTACTTCCATTTCTCATAATTTTGTTCATTATCTTTTTTCTATTATCGATGTTCAATGATTATTATACACAAACACCTAAAAATCTCTCTCTGTATATTTTCTGCTTTTGGTCCTGCTTTGAACATTAACTTGTGTGCATGCTCACATTCCCATGTCTGTGTATTATCATGGCGGGAGTCCAGGTGTGATAAACTTTTCAGTGCCGAGAAAAGAAAACAAGGGAAGGGCAAAAAAGTAGAAAAGACAAGGACAACACCAAAAAATGTGTTAAAGTCCAGCAAATTTTCCCTCCTTCTTGTTGTGTGCTTAAAGAAAATATTAAGGTTCTTTGTCCAGGTGCATGCTATTTTATGTTGGCTGTAATATGATCAGACACTAACGCAGAACAGCTGCTTTGGAAATTTAAAAAAAAAAAAGTTTATTGTCTGATTGGTTATGGTAATCTCACTTCTTAACTACAATAGCTATGGAGACTGTACAGCAAATCCAGATCGAAACCACAAAATGCAGATGTTTTCTGTAGGGACCAAGGCAAAACAGTTACTGACCTAAAGTAAAGAAAATCAGACATACATCGACAATACACACAGTGTACATTGTATCTGCAGTAGGTACAGTCTATATACATTAAAAGTACATCAAATGAAGTAAACAGGCCATATGGGTACTATTACACACTGTAGATGTGTCCCAAAAACAATAAATGTTTCATCATCATCACTCTACTGTAGACTTGTCCCAGATGACACCTCCAATTCACCATACAGTATGAAACAAATAAATACAACATCACTCTTTAAAAGCGTTTCTAGCACCACACGACACATTATATTCGCACACACAAACACACACACCCACACACCTATAATCACACCCTCCAGTGTCACCCAAATGAGGATGAGGTTCGCTGAGTCTGGCTCCTCTCAAGGTTTCTTCCTCTTCCATCTAAAGGAGTTTTTCCTCACGACAGTCACCTCAGTCACTTGATCATTGGGGATAAATACAAGCACATTTAAATATAAGTCTAATATGAATCTTTATCTTTTGTATAATATAAAACTGCATTATCTTGGACTTTGTTGTGAGGAAAGTAAAAGTGTCATTTTACTTTATTAAACTATTTTTATTTTGTGAAGGATTTTCAGACACTATGGATCTTGTTTGGAAGTAGTAACTTAGTGGTTAAGCTGTTGGTTGGGAGTTTGAAACCCAGATCCACCAAGCTGCTTTTCCTGGGCCCCTGAGCAAGGCCCTTACAATTTATTTGTAATTGTTTTCACCTGAACCCATTTTGGTGTGCTAGAACTTTTAAGACAATTAAACTTTGTGTTACAGTATAATCGACGGTCACGCATGAACACAAATGCAGTTGAAATAAACTCACAGAGAGCCAGAATTTGTTGTGTACTCTACAAAAAATCACATCACCAGTTCACTTTGGACATTTTCCTAATGTCCAGTATACACCCTGTTCACTACGTAGGCATCAAAAATAACATTACAGAGGTTTTACTCTCATCTGTGTGCTGGGGAAGTTCCAAATCACAAGACCACTTTTTACTATATCGGCCATTGAAATATTTTTTCAGTCACCCAACCACAAAACCTTAACATAATATAGGCTACATGAATAAGATATTGGCACAAGTTTACAAGAATGGGACAGTTAGATAGGAATGATAGGGAGAAGATTCAACAAGGTTTAATGTGTTGTGTGTTGAGATGCTTTTCTGCTCACCATGATTGTAAAGATTGATCATTTGAGTTGATATTCAGCTTATTTTGATCATTTATCTCTGACTTCTTTATCCTTAAACATTGAAAATTGCAGAAAAGTCTGAAATACTCAAATCAGCCTTTCTGGAGTCAATGCAAAAAACGTTTTTTCCTATTCTGATATTTCATGCGAATAATAACTGAAGCTCTTGTATTAACTTGTATCTGCTTGTGTATCTAATCAGCATTAGGCTACAGATTAAACCATTGCCTGTACATGCAGGCGTACAAGTATTCCTAATAAAGTGACCAGCGAGTGTAAATACCATTATCATGTCCTCTGTGGAGGTTCTCCAAACCACACAACCTCTTCAGTATAAAGGCTACTTGAGCATTATAACAAACACATCACCAGTCCATTATGGATATGTCCCAAACCACACAGGGATTTTACAATACAGGATGAAGTCAGAATTTCTCACAATTTTGAGTTACATTTTTAAAGCAAAAAGGTTTAGACTGACCCTTAAGAGGGGCACCAGGCGTAAATGAGAGAAATGTGGGCAAATGTAATTTGCATTCAAGCATTACAGGTTTTTTTTTTTTTTACAAAACCCATAAGCTCACTTATCATTACACTGACATACACTTATGCATCTCTTATCGCTTATCTCTATCTATCTATCTATCTATCTATCTATCTATCTATCTATCTATCTATCTATCTATCTATCTATCTATCTATCTATCTATCTATCTATCTATCTATCTATCTATCCATCCATCCATCCATCCATCCATCCATCCATCCATCCATCTATCTATCTATCTATCTATCTATCTATCTATCTATCTATCTATCTATCTATCTATCTATCTATCTATCTATCTATCTATATGTATATAGTTGGATTGTTCATTTTAACGTCAGTAACCGGATCCCTGAACATTTCCAACACGACGAAAACA
This sequence comes from Tachysurus fulvidraco, assembly GCF_022655615.1. Classification (NCBI taxonomy): domain Eukaryota; kingdom Metazoa; phylum Chordata; class Actinopteri; order Siluriformes; family Bagridae; genus Tachysurus; species Tachysurus fulvidraco. The sequence continues at coordinate 12,734,302 of NC_062542.1, forward strand.
TGTCCATCGATCACATCAATAACAGCGCTATCGATCACAGACAGTCCGCACTAATCAAATCGCCTGCTGGTTTGTTTGAAGTTAAAAAATTAACCCGGTCTTCTTTCGGACTTTAGCTTGACGGTTACACAGAAAGCCAGAGTGTTATTTGTATTGTTACGTTTACATTAAGTCCATGTTAATTGCATCAACTCTGGCGGTAATGGCCCTCCCTGAGAAAATTGCAATCATGTGTGGAGTGTAATGCCTAAACTTAATTAATCTAATCTCGTTGTGTTCCATTATAGCAGCACTTTATCATTTTAAACAGATGGAGCATGAAGAGACGAAGAACTAAGAGCGGCGTCTTCTTTCCCGCCGGTGCATCAACGTGATAAAACACACACATGCATACGCATACGTGCACACACCCACGCACATACTGTATATATATTTTCTCTCTCTCTCTCTCTCTCTCTCTCTCTCTCTCTCTCTCTCTCTCTCTCTCTCTCTCTCTCTCTCTCTCTCTCTCTGTCTTTCTCTCCTTGACCTGTGTTAGAGAAAGTATGTTCGGTATAAAGAGGTAAAATCTGTATTACTTTCTAATAATTACCTCAGATTGCAGTACAGGAGGACGTAATGTCATCTTCCACTTGGGTGAACAGTATAAGAGTTTACAGAAGCTGATCAATAACATCTGGTCATTTAAAGATTGATTTATGGACACACACAAAATTCTGGCACTTCATTACAGACAGTGTTTAAAATCAATAATATGAAACCATTTATGCCCAATTGAAACTAACTGTGATAAAAAAGGAAAGAAATTGAAAAAAAATCTCATCATCCAGTTTGTTAGTTTGTTTTTAATAAAAACACATTCAGGTCATATTATACAAGTTCTACATTGTGTCATAAATGCAAATTTTAGTTTGAGGACATTAAAGCACATCCTTTAGTTAGTAAGTGATTTAGTAAATAAGTGCAGGTGAAATGAAAATGTGTTTTATTTTGTATAGTGGATTATATTGTATAGTGTTTTATAATGTATAATCTTTTATTTTGTATTGTGTTTTGTATTGTATAGTGTTTTATGTTGTATATTGTTTTATAATGTATAGTGTTTCATATTGTATACTGTTTTATTTTGTATAGTGATTTTTGATAGTGTTTCATTTTATATAGTCTTTCATTTTGAATAGTGTTTTATATTGTATAATGTTTCATATTGTATAGTGTTTTGTTTTGCATAATGTTTTATTTTGAAAAGTATTTTACATTGTTTAGTGTTTCATTTTGTATACTGTTTTATTTTATATACTGTTTTATATTGTATAGTGTTTCATATTGTATAGTGTTTTATATAGTGATTTTTATAGTGATTTTTTTATAGTGTTTCATTTTATATAGTGTTTTATTTTGAATAGTGTTTTATATTGTATGTTTCATATTGTATAGTGTTTTGTTTTGTTTTGTATAGTGTTTTATTTTGTGTACTGTTGAATCCAAACAAACTAAAACGAAATTACAATTTTAGCCTGGTTTAAAAATAAATGGCAGGTGGATGCTTCAATACATGTTCATGTGCTATTAATAATAACTTTCAACATCAGGTTTAAAAAATAACAGTCCAAAACTGCTCTAAAATAATGTACGAGTGGTCTTCTTCTTTTTTTTATTGTAGAAATACATATAAAACAGATAATCTTGGCAAAGAACAAAAGGTGCATATTTTCCTTAGTTTCCATGGTTATCATCCTTCTTCAATTATTGAGTATATACATATACTGTATATACACCATGTGTACAGTGTTGCGGTCTTCTTTTTTGACAGAAACCTTTTTTAAATCATTGTGTATTGCTTTAGAAAAGATTAATACAATGCTTATGGATATTGTGAAAGCACTATGAAGAAAGACTTCAAAGAAATTAATAACACTTCAAAAGTGTTACCAAATGATACAGAAGTTTAGTGATACTGATGAGTTCATACTGTTTCTGTACTTACATCATTTAAGCTCATGCTGAGTGTCAGTAAAGTTCTCAGTAAGTAATGGTAAACTCTATAGTGAGGTGATGTGACTTGATGCTGTTAAATAACAGCTGTTGTCGCTCGTGGCATTTGGAAAGGGAGATCAGATTAAATGTGTTTTGTGGTACTCGAGTTTTGTACAGTAACCTCTAGGTGGCACATTACGTCCAATTAAAAACAAACATGAGGACGGATGGATGTGATTTAATAAACAGTATTCATAATAGGATCAATACGGATTTTAATCAATTAGGTTTAGAAAAGAAACAATCACTAGCATCTATCTATCTATCTATCTATCTATCTATCTATCTATCTATCTATCTATCTATCTATCTATCTATCTATCTATCTATAATAATAATAATAATAATGATAATAATAATAATAATAATAATAATAATAATAATAATAATAATAATAATAGTAATAATGATGAAGACAGAGTATATAAATATAAAAAATGATGATGATGACAAAATATAAAAGGATAAAACAATATGATATGAGGCAACTATTAAAGCATGGTGTGTGTGTGTGTGTGTTTGTGTGTGTGTGTGTGTGTGAGTGTGTGTGTGTATGAGAGAGAGAGAGAGAGAGAGAGAGAGAGAGAGATATCAGTCTCTCCAACACTCTATAACCCTAGTTCTCTCCCTCTCATACATCTGGCCTACCATATGCTCTCCATACACTCTCCATATAGTCTCTCTCTCTCTCTCTCTCTCTCTCTCTCTCTCTCTCTCTCTCTCTCTCTTTCTCTCTCAGGATTCAGAGGCTGTGTCCCAAACCCTCAAGCTTCAACTAAAAACTAGTTTTTGGGACATTGTGCAAGCATGCATAGATACATGTTACACTCATTCTTTCTGTTTTCCTCTATTTCAGCCTCTTTGATTTTTTCCCTTTCTCTTAAATTTACCCTCCTCTTTTAACTGTCTGGAAATTACGAAGAATATACAAGACCTAATTTTGTGTGTGTGTGTGTGTGTGTGTTGTTTGTGTAGTGGCTCAGTGACTCAGGGGTTATAAAGGTGTCAGTAGGGGATTCAGGCGTGCTGCAGTGTGACAGAGCACTGAATTATTTATCGAGCCGGAGATGTAGGTGGTCTCTTACCAAAGGCGCTGTGTTCACTCCAGCTTTTATAAACCGCACCAGTGTTAATTATTGCCCTACACATTTAATAACAGTGATGTAATAGCACACATTTTCACTGTTATTAAAGCCAACTGAGTGTGATTCATAGCTCACAATCCCCGGTGCACTGACTAAAAGTCTCAACATTTCATTTCTATCAAAATATAAAAACCTTCTAATTAGATTCTGCTTGAACCCCCAGAAATTAATAATGTTATTAATATTTTCTGCATGCTGGGGATGTAAAAGTGCATTTATTTTACATTCATACATTTCAAATACTCTCTCTCTCTCTCTCTCTCTCTCTCTCTCTCTCTCTCTCTCTCTCTCTCTCTCTCTCTCTCTCTCTCTCTCTCTCTCTCTACTACCTTTCAAAGAATCTTTTAATGAGATCTTTTAACCTTCCCTCTTCATAAAATACATTTTAAAATACTATATAAAATGTTTTGTAACAATATAATGTATAATATTATGTAATCCAGAACAGAGGAGACAAGTTAACTAAGTCACGTAGAAAGTAAGGAAAGTCAGGAACAAAGAAGTTAATGAAGGTTTCTTTTTTGTTCTTTCTGTTCTTGTTTTCTCTCTGTATAAACAATATAGAAACATAATAATGTTGATTTATTTAAACAACAAACTTCCAAGTGAATTAGGCTGCTATTGTTAATACTGATGATGTATCACAGGCTGGAATCACTGCTCTGAGGAAGCAAAAGGAAAAAACCTCTAGATGATTACAGTAAATGCTTGATAGCAGAGTTACCCTGGATAATTAACCCGTCCTACCCTGAACATTTTGACATACAGGTTTAATATACAGCGTGCAGGTGTGACCTCAGGGACGAACCAGAATATTCAAGTTTGTTTATTTGAATATCTACTGCAGTGTAATTAAAGCAATTCCGGGCTTCTTTTACACCATTATTGATTTTCTATTTCTCCCAAGTTCATCATTATCCTGCATTATTTACAAAGATGGATAGCTGACGTTTATGCGTTGTTGACCTTTTTACGTCACCTTGGACCACTTTTCCCTCGCAGCTACCTATTAATTATGAAATATTGTCGCTCTTGCTTTTTTACTCGTGGTTTTACAGCCTTCTTCCTGTTGAACCCCGTGTCTGTTTTTAAACGGCTGTGTTAAGTAAATGTGGAGGAAAGAAGTCCCTGAAGTCTTAGGTCATTCACAGATTATGTCACTGTACTGTAGGACCCTGCAGGACACTGTAGGAGAGCAGGAAAATAGGGGAAACAGAAACTGGCAGAAGACAAATATGTGGCATCCAGAAAGTAGGATACATTAAAACAGAGCGTAGTTAAAATTAGGAAATAAAACTAGAGAAAAGTGATTTAAACTTAAGTAAACTAAGGAACGTGAAGAGTTTGGTAACATACAAAAATCTATGTGACATACCTGTAGGGGAGCCAAGAAAATGAAAGAAAAAAGAAACTACAGCACAAGAAGCTTTTAGTACGTTACAGAATTGTAATGTCAACATTTATCCAATTACATAGATGCATTGTTTTAGTTAAATACCAGATAACACGATGCATAATGGGATCGATTAAGTTTTTGGCTTTTTTTTTTTTTTTTTTTTACTTTTTATCAATACCTGCACTATTTTAACAGCTTTTTTTTTAAATTTTGACATTTTATTTTATTTTACATTTATTTATTATCATACATCATATGCTAGTAAAACCTTTGATTAATTTTAGCATTGAAATTCATCATTTAGTGTGACTTTATTTATTGGTAGGGTAATAAATGTGACTGAGTGAGTCATACACGGTAAATAATACATAATTTTTTTTTGTAGATATTTACAGTAAATTTAAAGTGACTTACTGGCAACTCCAATTATCATGCCAATTAGTTTTGCAAAATGTTTATTGTTTAATTTCATTTTATTGAAGAAAAATAGAAATACACAGTGAAACACAATAAATTACAGTTATGTAATTGAAAAGAATTGAAAAGTAGAAAGCAATATCAATAATTGGTAAACAAAAGTTAGTATATATACAGTACTTACCCACATAAAAATGAGTATCTATGGGACTCAAGGCTGCAAGTGTCATTCAAGTATTAGTTGAAATTAGTTATATAGAATACAACTAACAAACTAGAAATTAGGAAAAAACACAAACATAAGAATTTTGTTGAACTTGTGATGATAAGAACAGAAAGGAAGGGATAAGGAAACTATTAAATCATTTAAACTAGAAAAAGAAGCCAAAAGAAACTAGGACTATTAGGGCTACTCACCTAGGATTACCCAAAATTAGGAGCCAACAAAACTTGAGAACTGAAAAGTAGGAGAAATTCTATGGTACAAATAGCAACAAGACAATGAAGCTGGTGGATCTATATATAAGAGATAGGAAAACTAGAGAAATTACAATGAATAGTTAAGGAAACTAGGAGAATGAGAAATAGAAGAATGGGAATCTGGAGAGGGGGTCTAGAAACTAGAAAACAAAACAAAAAAACACAAAAAGAGAAAACCAACCAACCAACCAACCATCCAAAAAACAGCAGCAACAACAAAAAACCTAGGGATATTTTATGAAACAATGGAAATTCATATTACCCATGTGTCACCTGAGTTAGGAGCCTCCCAATCATGGGAAGCCAGAACTATGGGAAATGCAAAACTATAAGAATAAAATAATATGTTATAGTTAATAATTAACATAATTATATTTACAGTTGAACCAAGGAAACCAAAGGAATCGAAGGAACTATGAGCTAACAAAATTAAAAAATTAAGCATTGGAAATTAAGAAACATAAATTCTGTGGGACAAATAATTAGAGATAAGGAAGCTAAGGGAAGGAGATATTAGGAAAAATATATGGGAACCTGTGAAGGCTAATCAAGGGAGAGTAAGCAGCAAAAAAAAACTAGGGAAATCAGAAAGAGGATTTTTGCGTTCCTACTATCTAAAAGACAACAAATTAGAGCTAAACAATAATCAAGCAAGAAAATCAGTGAACATCAAACCATGAGATCAACAACATTCAATATATACTTAAAATAAAAATTGCTAATTGTATGATAAACTCCATCATGTCATATATAAATCGATCACACAGTATGTCTGTTTATTATAGACTTTACACTAATATTGAAAATTAAAATTTTCAACACCAATGGAATCTGTTGAAGCAAATAAATATACCAAGTAAGAAAACCAAGGTGACCACAAAATCATTTCTATTGTGCAGACGTACAGAACTCTCCATCCTGCTGTGAATAAGCTATAATAAATTTACACACTCCTGATCCCCGCTGTCACCGCTTTCCCTCAGTGTGTGAGCTGACTTCATCAAACACTCACTCAGCTGTGCTTCTCTTTAAAATTTCCTCGTAAAACCGGAGCTTTGCTCAACATCATAAATGTCATTTTCCACCTACGCAACTGCACATGGATCAACAGCAGTGTGTGCGGCAACAAATTATTAACCTTTCTGTTTCTGGGTCGAAATGACCCATTTTAAATGTTGACTATGGGTGGAAAGATACAATATAGATTTTTTAAATATACATCTTTATGGGTTAGTTTCTCTAATCATGATCAAAAGTCAGATTTAGAGATGAAAGGAACAAAGTGAAAGTGTAAAAAAGAAATATAAAAAGTACAACTGAAATGTCTGCATTCTCACTATCAGGAAGTTCCCCAGGCATGTGGATGAACTGTTGGACTCTGTGGGAGAAAGTATAGGAGAAAAGGATTATGAGAATTTGCTAAATGACACCAGAGCTTAGAAAAGTCAAACGTGCTTGGACAGGTGCAGCTGCTTGCAATGCTGAAAACACTAAAAAACAGGAAATTAAACACATTTCAATAGTGACCCTTTCAGCCTTAAATAAAATGTCTATCAGATTTTACGAAAATAGTTTGTTTGTATGGATGCTTATTCATTCAATTTTGCCATATATAATCATGCAATTATCAGCCAATCATGTGGCAGCAGTGCAATGTCTAAAATCATGCAGATACAGCTCAACATTCGCATCAACTGTAAGAACAAAGAAAACTGATCTCAGTGACTGACTGTGGTATGGTTGTTTGTGCCAACCATGATGGTTTCATTAGTTTAGAAACATAAAACCCAGTGAATATCAGTCCTGTGAGGAGAAACACAATGTTTATGAAAGAGCTCAGAAGAGAAGACTATGATCAATAATAACACTTTTCAACCGTGGTAAGCAGAGAAACATCTCAGAACGCACAACACACCAAACCTTAAGATGGATGCTCTACAACATCAGGTTCAACACCTTTTAGTCAAGAACAGGAATCTATGGGCACAGTAAAAACATTATAACCCATACAGTGTTAAATGAATAATCCTTGCTGTAGATACTACATTAATAAACCTACATAAATAAAATTTGGCTTAAATAAAATACTACATAAATAAATATGGCTTTTACCATTGTTATTCATCAGCTTATAAAATAGCACTTGATTCAGCACATTATATAGATTAATTCAGTGTGCCATCGTGTAAAGGATAATCTGACCAAGCACTAATCTGCTATGCTTACAACTCACTTTAAGCAAAGTGTAGTGCATAATGTTAATTTATCTACACTTCTTTTCTCAAACTAAGCAATATTAAACAAGCTGAATTATTCTATGTCTGCTATGAAAAAAAAATATCTGCCTCAATTGACATTCCGAAGTTTTTCAGCTTGACAAATTGTTGTTACATAACACAGTGGTGCTGGATTTAATCAAGATCTCTGCTGTAGATGAGATGATGAAAAAAAAATCAACCTAAATTCAAGGACAAAATTGTGTGTAAAATGCCTTCCCAGACCCCCACAATGCAAATCCCTATTCAAATTTATAGTTATATCTGACGTATGAATAGTGATGTGCATTTGAGGTACCAAAAACATTAACAATATGAATACCCACATGTTCCCAACTATTGAAAGCCAGAAACTATGCAATATAGAACGTAATATGTTGTGTTTAATAATTAACATAAATATAAAATCCAGACAGGTGAACAAAGGGAACCAAAGAAAACAAAGGAACTATGGGTTAACAAAAATAAAAAAAAATCAACATAAAGAATCTTAGAGATGTGAACTTTGTGAAACTAATTGAGTTTCATTTGAAACTATAACTAAGAGATAAGGAACTAAGGGAAGTAGATACTAGGAAAAAATAATCGGAACTAGGTCTGTAAGGGCTGATCAAGGGTTACCTGAGACTAATCAGCAATAAACTAAGAAAAGCAGAGAAAAGATTTTGTGATCATACTGACCAGAAGACAACAAATTAGATCTAAACAAAAAACTTATTAATTCCTTACTGAGTGTCCTAAGATTATTCAGCTCCTTCAGCTACGTATAACAGACAGGCATCACAAAACGTGAAAAGACATCACATCTGTGATTCCATCACTTCCTTAATAGTGTGTTTTAGCATCTGTCTATACTCATGAGCAAAGTCCACGGACATACATCCAGAAATATGTCAGTATGTAGCTGCTGTTTCCTGTGTGTTTTCAATTTTAATACTAAATCTCATGAAACCGGATAACTTCTCACAACAACTATTGTCATTATTAGCCAACTGTTACTGGAGAGTAACACAGACTCATGAAGGATTCTCTTCTGCAAAAGACTGGATTCTAACTCTGACTTGAACCAGCCTTCTAGAAACGATCGGCACTAAAAATATTACACACTTGTTCTCCTCCAGGCTGTTTGAGAAATATAATTCACTCACTCTTGTTTACCATATATAATGCGAGGGTGTGTTGCTATCAGATGCCAGGTTTTTTAACTAGGTTAGATCTACAACAGCTGAACTTCCCTGCTATCATTTCCTTGTGTGTATATATGTGTGTGATCTATGTACGTGTGTGTGTCTGTATATATATATATATATATATATATATATATATATATATATATATATATATATATATATATATATATATATATATATATATATGGGGGGATTATGGAGTGAGAGCACTTGGATTATTGTATGTGAGTGTGGAAGGCTATTCATTTTATGAGACAGTGAAGATGTTGAGGCAAACGATTTTTTCCCCTCAGCATTAATGTGAAGTGTTAAAGGTAACATATAGAATGACTTGATTAATGGCACAAAGTTTAAAAATAACAAGGGGTCAATGACAGTTTGAGAGCTGACAAAATCAGTAGATTTAGCTGTTAGAAAAAATTGGTTAAAAATTAGTAAACAATGTCTTACCAGAAATGCTGCTATGAGGATAATTTTGCTATTGAAAAGAGGAAGCTTAGAGCTTCTAGTTTACCACAATGCATTATTAGTTCTGATTAACACATTGTAAAAACTCATATAAATGTCAAGATGTTCAGTTTAACCCTTACATAAACTAATATATTCATTGACTAGTTCTGATATTAGGCTAAATATGCTAGACTGCTAGTGATCACCTTGCTTGTGGAAAAAAAACTGTATATTGTATGTTAAATTTATGGCTTCCTTGATAACTGTTTAGTTTTTCGATAGCTGAAGAAATAAATGCAGTTTATTCTTTATAAACTAATTTATCATAACTCATTAAGTAAAAGCATTATATATTCATTTTTAAATCTATTTTTACTTTGCGATACGTCTGAGTAGAGAATGTAAACAGCGCAGAAGGTATACGCAGTTTAAGCTGCTATCACAGCTTGACCTGTCTATAAATAGAACGGAGCGTGGAAACACTCGCAGCCCAGTTTCAGTTACACCACCTGCAACTTTTTATAGGTCAGAAAACTTCCCGTTGCCATGGCTACAGCAAAGGTTTTGGATGTCATACAGGTAAAACCTGTCTCGCCAATTAGAGCCCATTTACCTGAAGAGAGTTGGTGGGGGGAGGGGAGCTTGAGAGGGCAAATGAGGTAATTTATGGTTTTGTTCATTCATTCCTCAGCACCTGAGATTGTTTGGCCTGAAAACAATGGCACACTCATTCGGTTTTGATTTTCATTGGAATTTCTGCATGTAATAAGCATTTATTTGTTCTTTGGAAAACATTTTATGTTCAGATGTTACATTCACATGATATCATGAGTAGACTCCTTCACCGTTCTTTTTTCTTTATATAAAAGACTCCACAGGGGGAAAAAAACAAGAAGGTAGTCTAATTATGAAAGTAGTATTTTATTTTCTATTTTTTTAGCAATCGTCTTGAAATGTAACTTAAAGACTCACTTGCAGTCTTTTACTTCAGCCTTTCAGCCAGTATACAGTGTATTACAGAAACCCACACAGTGTATTTTTCCTTGTTGCTGAGTTTCTATATATATATATATATATATATATATATATATATATATATATATATATATATATATATATATATATATATATATATATATATATATATATATATATATATATATATGAAAATGTGAAAAAAAAGTGCATCTTTAAAATAATCAAAGGTACTTTGTATTAGAGCTTGGAATTTTTTGGAATTTTCCACACTTATTACCTCAGACGAATTTTTGCACAGTACATATTGAAAGGATTGCACTAATTGCACATGTTTGCACAGTTTTATTCACAATGTTCAGACAGTTCTGCCACCAATCTATATTCATCTAAATATTTTTATATTTGCTTGTACAGATCTTACTATTTCTACTTTTGTTGGCATGGACAGTAAATCAAATTTAAATAGGATTTGATCATTGGACCATTGACAATAATTAAAAATTAAAGGTACACTATATGTGCTTTTTCCAGGTTAAAGTTACACATTACATGTAAAAAACAGGTATCCTCTTTTTCAAAGATTATATTTCTATCTGAAATATGAACAGAATTCTCTTTAAAAGAAGTGTAGCATTTCCTTACATGTAAACAAACAACTTGTATAATGTGTTATAGCAAATAATAAATCAATATTTCTTAAAAAAAATCTATTCTGACTCCTCTGCAGACATTTTGACTCATTAAATAGTGCACTACTCTACAGTGACATCAAGAAAACATCCCACTATCCATTAGTAGTGATGAAAAAGCTTATAACTAAATTGGACTCAGTTTGATTCACTTCACGATATACGATACTGGAACTTTCTCTATCCCAATTTACCATCATGAACCAATCACATGATGACTATGCAATTTCCAAAATTACGTGTTAGCGGAAACTCTATCTCACTGAACAGGCTTGAATAATTAATATGTTATTGACGGGGCCTGCATGGACATTCGTCTCTTTATTAAGCACATTTGTTATATACAGTATACAGAAGAGTTGCAAAGATTTTTAAAGTTGTATCATTTCATCCTTACCTTTAAATACACTTTGTACTTTTTTATACGTTAATGTTACTGCGACATAAATTACGCAATTACTGATGACAGTGGCTACCAATTTAAAGTGTAACAGTTAATTAAACGTACATTTGAATCAAATCACACATTACTTAAGCTGAATGATATGGACATAATATGTGATTAGACATACACAGTGGCATTGAGATACAGGTCAAGAGCTTCAGTTAATGTGATCTCAGTGTCTTTGACCTTGGCATGGTTGTTGGTATCAGGCAGACTGGTTTAAGTGTTTTAGAAACTGCTGATATCCTGGGATTTTCACACACAACTGCCTCTACACAGCTTATTCGTGATGGTGTGCGAAAAAAACAAAACAATAGAAAATCATCCAATAAAAGTGACCAGATTGCTTCAAACAGACAAAAAGTCTACAGGACCTCAGTGAACCACTCTTTACAATCACAATAAGCAGAAAAGCATCTCAGAATACACAATTCATCAGACCTTATGGACAACAGCATTACAGCAGGTTCCTCACATCAGGTTCTACCTCTGTCAGCCATGAACTGAATCTGAGGCTGCAGGGTACAAATTATAAAAAATAAACAATACAAATTACTACAGAATGCACATTATATCAATTCTTGAGGTAGATTGGCTACAGAAAAAGGGATCCACTGAGATCCACATCATTCATTCAAGAACAGTAATCTGTGGCCACACTGGTCAACACTATCAGGGCTCATTCAAGCATATAGTATATTATATAAGGATAGTAGTATATTATATAAGGATATATATCAATACATTTTCTAGAGTTAATATAAAACATAATTAGGTTTGCTACTCAATGTGCACCGTTGTTAATGGATTATCAAGTTGATTATCATCTAGTTTTATTTTTGCCCAGAATCACAGAATTGGATAGTTCAGTGTATGACACTAGAGATTCAGCCTTGAAAAATATTCTGAACTCCACATTTATAAGCTTAATTGATTGATTTATTTAATTACTTTTCATTAAGTATTTTTCTGAGTATTTATTTATTCATTTAAAAAGCCACCCGATCAACACATTTTACAAGAGATATGCTTTCATTGTTCAGTACCAATTCTTCTGTTTTTCTGACACTGGTCCTAGCATCACTCAACTTCATGCCATTCATTTATCCAAATTCAGCCTTTACAACACAATTAAGACTCACTTGCAGCCCTAATGTGTGATAATGAACTGCTGTACAGATAATAACACATAACACACAATCCATTTATTCAGTGAGACATGTCAATTAACTTTGTGTAAATCTGTCCAAATGTAGCTTAGATTTTTTGGTTTATTTTTTAATAAAATGAATTAAGTTTATTTCTCGGTTCATCTGCAATATTGGTAGTCTTTCAGAATCCCTGCATACCTTCTATAATCCAGGGCATGAAATGCATTATGGGTATTTGAGTCCTGTCAATTATTAGTTTGCCTACAGGTATGTGTTTTTATCTCTGACCTCCATCACTGTCCTCTTAATAAATGGCACCTTTAACAAAAGCAGAAGGCAATGAATTGAAAAATGTTTATCCGACCTTGTGCATTATTAATGAGCCCTTCTTGCTCAGATCGTCCGTTGATGAATAATTAAAATTAATCTCGTTATGGGAGATTTCATTATGGGACAATTTAATTAAATGAAAGCCCGAGGATCTCAAAGGCCATAGAGATCACGCTAATGGAGCGAGAGGACACGCAGGCCGAGGTTAATGCACGAGCAGCCATACATTATTTAATACGGCTCCTTCTAAGTAAAGACAGATCAATGATCACTTGTCATCTCGCCAATGTGCTGAAAGCATTTAGAAAAAAGAAAAGAAAAAAAGAAAAGAAAAGTGAACACTTCTAAAAAAAAATCTATTCTACTACTACTACTACTAATGATAATAATAACAATAATAATAATAATAATAACAATAATAATAATAATAACAATTATTATTATTGTTATTATTATTATTATTGTTATTATTATTATTATTTACTGTACTTGGTTGATACATTTGTAACAGTGTAATAAATGATTCTATACCTAGAATATTGTCTTAAATGAAACACTTTAGAAGGAGATTTGCCATTTGGATGCAAACATCCCCGGTGTTTATCTGCATCATATATGAGATGAAGGAGAAGCATTGTGTGTTCCTTGTCACGGATCACATGTGCTCTACTGTGCTCTCATTAGTCTCGGCCACTGCACAGAGTCTTCTATATTTGCATAAAGTTAAACTGTTCTCAACTTTGTCACATTGCTGATATGGACATGCCCACATCTACTCACTCAGCAGCTCTTATTGAAAATGAATGACCGCTGGCCGCTTTGTCACTGCGGGTCGCTGACGATGTAAACTAGTGGATCTAGGTTTCAAGAATCTGGACATAGTGGCTATGTAGTGTGTGTACTGTATGATGATCTGTACGATGAGACCATTGTCTCCATGTCAGATTGTTGTAAGATAAAGATCTCCTAATAACTAACCAGAGATTAAAAAGACTTCAGTGTTTTCAGTATTGCCAATACTGAATCTTGTAGCTATTCCATGACTTGAGTGTCATCCAGTGCTCCTAATGGTAGCGTACAAATGTGTTGCAGCAGCTGCCACTTTTAACAAAAACTTTCAGACATCAAAAAAGCTTCAAATTTTCATCTGCTAAGCTCATCACAATGTATTCCAAGTGCTCAAATATTTTTTTATGTTGTGTGATTTTTATCTGTGATACAACTGGCCCGAAATTTTGTACATAGATTTAGCCGAGAAATTCTCAAAATGAAACTCTGTATAAATCAGATTATATGGTGATCAATATTTTACCTTTGATTCATTCACACTGCAACAATTCGGTCCAAATTTTTTAGGACAGAAATCTCGTTTGTTTGGCCACTAAAGCACGAAACTGGCCACTGGTAAAACTTGATATTAAGTGATGTTTGTGATTCTCACCCAATTAATTCTTTTGTGATTGCACTGAAAAGTGTTCAGCGGAAAGCAACACTTACTGGAAGTTCTGAAAATTTATTGAGATCTTTTTTCAGGAAGTGTTGGACATCTATATGGTTCAATCTTGTGTTCCTTATAATCAAAATCACGCACAAGGACAGAAAGACAGAATGTACTGAGAAGTTGGATGTGGAGTACTGTGTGAATACTTTTGCACCCAGGTTGAAAGTTCCTCTAGGAGAATCTCAGAGGAGAAAAACTTCGTCTATCGGATGCGAAAAAAATCGAAATGATATCACAGCCTTGTGGGAGCCATTAGGAAGCTTTCTTTGTGCTGGAGCCTTTTTGTGTGTCTTGTCTTCAGAAGCACTTAAGTATTCCTTTGAGTCTCTGATCCACATCTAATGTGCTTCTGAAGGCACTCAGATATCGAGTGTGTTAAAGGTTCTTCACACACTCACCGTAACCGGATTATACCGTAACACAGGTGGGTTTACGAAGACTCGCAGTGAGGAATGTTGGAGAAATATTTGACTGTCTGAGAACATTAAACTGGAACAGATAACATTACTATGTGAAAAATATTACATATTTGTATGAATCGGTCACATGGCTGTTACTGCTTAAGCCTGAAATCTAGAAATATAGCATGTATTTACTTCTTAAATTAGTAATGCAAAAAAACAAATAAATATTTAACATTATTAAAATAATCACACGGAAAGCTCTGAGAACATTTACTCTTGTTAACCGAGGCAGGAAATGGAATTTCTGCCTGTTTGCTTGTGTCCCTGTTCAACAGTCTTTGTCATACCAAACTCCAGAGTGGTGGTTAATATGAACCTCATTAGAAAGGAGACACTCAGTGCTTTAAATATTTGTAGCGTTTCATTAACATTTCTGTTTTTCCCTAGAATACTTGAAGCAAAATTTTCAGAATGAAGTAAAATAAACCCAAAAATTATTTAACAAGTTATTTTTAAACACGAATGTTTTTATCTTAAAAGTAATTAATCTATCAAACCCATTTCTGCACTCTGAGATGTCCCATGTGCTTGTTTATAAGTATTTAAAATTTGACAGTGTTCTCTTCTAGCACTAAAGTTCTGCGTGAGGTTATCCAAACAGAGGAAAAACCGTAATTTACCAAACAGAGTTACTGTTGTCAGCTGAAGTTGATTATTTTTGAATAACAACACATTATATGATGTTTTATTAGTAATGGAAAGTTTATACTTTTTAACCATTAGTAGATCAATTTTCTGTTCATATTAATGCTTGTGTTGTAGGAGCCACACTTTTATATCAGCCTCTCAATTTTCTAGTTCTTTAAGTGATTATCATGTCACTGGATCATCTGCTATAAAAGTCCCTATTACTATAAAATATAATATAATAACATATAATAGAAAATTAATGAGGACCGTCTGACCAATCAGAGTCAAGATTTAACAGCGCTGTGGTTTAAGTCAAGATAATCCAGGCTTCAATTGAATTGTTACATAACATTGTTGAAAACATGAGCATATTGCTTTAGCTAGTAATACAGTACAGTGCATCTTACTGTGTTCCTAAAAATAACAGAATGAGCTTTAACTGAAAAAAAAAATGAGACTGGTAGATCAAAGAACTGTTGGAAGATGTAAACAAATTAATGACATTATATTACAGTGTGCAAAATAGTATTTGTTGCTGTAAAATAGAGACCTTCAAGTTTACAAGACATTTAAGATATTACATAAAAAATGAAGCAGGCTTTAAGGTGATACATTATACACGAGCACAGTTCAGTCTACGTCCAGGAACTTGCCCACTTCCTTCAGCTGAATATGAAAGGGCCTGTGAATCCCATTAAGCGTATAATGCATATGCAGACACGACCGCCCTTTTTAAAATAGGAAGTCACCACCATAAACATTAGCATTTTGCGCAAACAATGTGAGTAATTTGTTTATCCTGATAATAAGCCTGAGATGGCACACAATGAAAGAAAGCCTTTCGGTTTTAAAATGAATAAAAATTGATTGCGTCCCAATAAAAAACGAATTGGCAGAGTGTTAACTGGATTCCGCTCAAACGTCTGTAGGAGTCCCTGGTCGCTTTATTGTGCGTTAATGCAATAGAGCACACTTAGCAATAAATGCATCTTTCTGATGAGCTCTGAGAGGTTTTCCAAAATGGCCTTGATGAAATTGTCCAAATCGGATTAGGCTAAGCTGCTAATGACTCCTAAAACAAAGGAAAATCTCCAAATAAAATTAGCCGAGCCTCTTGTTCTCTAAATAAATCATATGTAAATTACTGTCAGAGGAAAAAAGATGCCTGCCTGCAGGGTAAGTGCTTTATTATCTCAATGGAGCTCTAATAAGGACGAGCTTCCAAGATGATTAAAAATAAAATAAATCAGACGGAAAGTGCTTTAGCTTAGTGGAGTGGAATCTTAACTCTAGTGAATACTTTTATTTATACGTCTATATTTTTAATCTCAGGACTCCTGGTTCCTGACTGCAGCTTGCTTTCCATACCGCTTGTATATTTCAGGCCTTTGATTTTTCATTCATTCCTGGTATTTTAGCATTATAACAAATTGACATAAGTCAACATAAACACATTTTGTTCTATTATTTTTATTATTATTATTTATATTATTACTACTACAATTACAACTGCCTACGTGGAGCTGGTCTTGCAATTGAAATGAACAGACAATACACACATCCAACAGTTGTACACTGATCTAGCCGGACAAACAGGGTTTTGCTAAACCGCTTTAAACATTGCTCAGGACAAACAGTGAGACATCAGTTGCTTAGTAGCTGCAAGTAAACACTTGTATGTGGTTCCACCATTCATCCAACGCAGTTATTGTTCTCACTCGGTCCTGTTTTAACTGCTTGAAGACATGTGGGCGAATGCAGCTGCTCCTGTATCAAGCCAAGCTCCTTTCAGCCATACAGCAACACAATTTACACAGAGATATTTTATTATTTTTGTTTATTAATTATTTAATGTGTGTATGGCTAAGAGAGCGATCATAGCAAAACTATTCAGTATGCAGAAAGAGCTGTGCTTGGGGTAAAAATGTTCTCAATACTTCAGTTAGGATCCTTTTTATAAGCTCATCCTTACTTGTGTGCTTTTAAGACATTGTCAACACCAAGGTGAAAAAAGGCATTAAATCTTGCACCAGATATTTTGGAGTTTGTAGATGACAGATTAATAGTTACCAGTTAGAAGACCGTATGAGCGCCTTTATGTCCAGGACGATCTGGAAATCTCAATTAGTGATCGTTCAGCCTCAATTTTGCGGTCTCTCCCATTCATTTTCTGTGCTTATTCTACACAGGCTCAAAGGGAGCGTATGTTTTATCCCATTGTTCACAGGGCAGATTTTATACAACTGGACATCTTATACAGGGTGCCGACCCATTGCAAGTGACAATCACACACACACAATAAGACACTACGGACAATTTAAGGACAATCACACACACACAATAAGACACATTACGGACACTACGGACAAGGAAACCTGAAGTATGGGGCAAACATATAAACTTCACTAACACAGAGGCAGGAACAATCCCGTAACCCCTGAGGTATGCGACTAACCACTAAGCCACAGTGTCACTCTTTTCTTTCTAGTCCTACTTACTAGAAAAGATTTAATAAACATCATCTTAGAAGAAGCCTTTATTTGTCACATATACATTACAGCACAGAGAAATGCTTTTGTTCTCATATCCCAGATTAGGAAGCTGGGGTCAGAAAACAGGGTCAGCTATGATACAGCACCCTGGGGCAGAAAGGGTTAAAGGACTCGCTCAAAGGCCTAACAGTGGCAACTTGGAAGTGCTGGTGCTTGAACCCCTGACCTTATGATCAGCTACGCAGAGCCTTAACTGTCTGAGACGCCACTGGCCACGAGTCAGTTCTAGAGTGTTAATATAGCTTAAAGGGCCTGCTTTACTTTAGCTACAGAAACAAATCTCTTTATAGTGTCCTGTGATTGTCATTTGTGATAATATAGTTCAGTGAAAATATATGTACACTTTGTGTTATTAATTCTTTTTTTTACTTTGTGATTTTTTTTATCAAAATTACTATAAAATATATAACAACTAAAACATATGTAAATATTTGGTTGTGTCTGACAGCCACAAAATGACATTATAGTGTCCTGTGATTGTCATTACAGTGTTCCTATAGGTAAAATGAGATGTTTTTTTCATTGGCTATAGAGAATAATAGTTCAAAACTTTGCTTTATTTATGCATAAAAAAGATTGCATCATACAGTAATATCCTGTGTTTGTCAATAGACTGTTATTAGGTTATGTTAAATTAGCTTAAGCTTTACTTAAGGTAATGAAAAAAATATGGTTATTGAGTCTTGCTTATTTTAGCTATAGACAGTCGTCATTGTGTTGTTTGTAAAATTGGTTTAAATGTGGCAGCTTTACTTTACAGATAATTATTATGTCATTATAGTGTCAGCATAGTTACAGGATTACCATTTGCTCTATACAACAATGTCATTATTGCATCACTGTGTTAAAAAAAGAGCTTCCTATGGCACATATGAACTAGAGTACACAAGCAGGAATAAGCACATTATTTCTCCTGACAGGTGACATTATATTTACAAATACATCACAATCATTTTAAATATTGGACATCAATTGTTACAATGACTTATGAGAGCATTAGACCTCAGGTGTGTTAGGTGTATGACATGGTTATGTCACTGTCATTACTGTCGCTGACTTATGACATCACTGACACATGATTGGTTTTCTGATTTACTTTGTGTATGAGGAATCAAGCAGGAAGCAAATCGCATCATCGTCTGGTCATTTGCAAGTTTATGCTACCTTTATATTGAATGAAGACAACTTTATTTACACAGTTACAGATTTTTCATGCAGAGACAAGAATAGAATCTTGAACCTTGAAGAAATCAAGATTCTATCAGAAAACCATGTGCACACTGTTTAACGTATCCATTCCAAATTTCCTGTGACAATGTCACCGTTTCTTTCCTTCTTCATGTATGACTCTGGATCATTTGGATGCAAGTCTTTAATTGGACTGAAGAAGCTGAGCAGCAGATTAGCGCAAAAGAAAGTTCACACCGTGACAAAAGTAGCTGTTGCCCTGCTGAGCCAGACACGCTGGTGCCTTTCGCCGTCTGTTGGTGAGAACTAAATATATTTTCTGCATTCTGAATGGCATTCCGCTCCAAAAACATTCCGGGCCAGAAGTTAAGAGTGTATGAACATAAATAGCTTCCTCATCCTACGCCTTTGACCAAATGGGACAAGTTTGGACTCAATGACAAAAAAGTGGCATCAAAATCAAGACTAATCCAATAAAAATTTGATTTCAAAACCATTTATTAGGAAACACTCCAGTCGTATATATTGAGTACTTGTTCATATTGACAGCGTAATTACTTTTCCTGGCAGCCTGGTACGCAGTAATATGTCAGTGTTTCATACTGGAGCCAATATTATGTCACTCGCACCACCTGTTTCTGCAAAACGTCACGATCCTTAAGTAGTTTGGGCTGCTTTCCAAATAGCTAGCCTCCTGCCTCGTCTTGTCCCCTTAATTCTGGAGTGAGCAGAAGAGGAAGGAAGCCTGTAGCAACAGCCACACTAATTTAGTGATGAGAGGAAATAACCAGCAATAAACAGCTCTGGCCTGATTTAACCCTGCTCCAGTGTGCTCTCTTTAGCAGTGGCTGAGCCTTTAGATTTAAAAGGGGAAACGAAATGGCCATTTTGTTTCAGATTTGGAATAAATTACTGTGTCAGATTGATTGTTTCTGACAAACAGAGTATAGAAATTAATAAATGATGTGTCCTTACAGTTCGTTCTGTTAACCCTGTCTGTTAGGGACAGAACTCTATTTGATCCCAAATCGTGGAATGCTATTAATAATTAATAATGATTAATAATCAATGAATAATTATTAATAATTATTTTGCCATAAATGGAGATGCATTAAATGAACATGGTAAATAATGTTTAAAATGGTATGTCTTATTAAATCTAATTATTACACTGTTCTGCCATAATTTTATTTATTTATTTGTTTGTTTATCTATCTATCTATCTATCTATCTATCTATCTATCTATCTATCTATCTATCTATCTATCTATCTATCTATCTATCTATCTATCTATCTATCTATCTATCTATCAATTTATTAATTTATTCGCTTTCCCACTGTAATGGTAGTTCTATTTCTATTATACACTTCTATTTGGCCAATGTTTAAATCCACACCTATAGCCTCCTAGAATTATGACATTGTCACAGAAAAGTCTTGGTTAAACCTTGGTGGTGTCTCATCACCTACACGCTGTCTTCTCTAGGAGACAAAAAGCAAGTAAGCCAATAAGTTTAATCAATTATCATGATTATATAATGTATACTGTTATATTTATGCATGGTGTACAGTTACTGTCTCATAGCTCCAGTATCCTGAACTTGATCCTGACCCAAACTCAGTGACAGTGTTTCGTTCCTGAGTCTGTGTTTTTGTGAGTTTCCTCAGGGTTCTCAGGTTTCCTCCCACCTCACGAAACAGTAGGAGGAAGTTGCCCTGTGGTGTACATAAGTGTATGAATGATCATACATGGTGCACTGTGATGCACTGGTTTTTAATGCAAAGAGATTTTCTGCATCAGATTAAAGTGGTTACTGAAGATGACTGAATGATGATAGTCTACAGTACATCACTATTCGGAAATCTCACATCTGGACGGCAATAAAATGTCCACAGGAGAACTTTCTGTGGATTTTATTTTCTACAAACCAGGATGTTTGCGTCACATGAGCATATAATCGAGCTCCATTCACAACATTGCGCTCAAGGGGACGTCGAGGTGCTGGAGTAAAGAATAGTAGTAGGTGCTGGCTATGATCGAAGCAAAAATACAATAAAACTAACAATAATCACAAAGTATATGAAAAGCATCCATTTTTTAGTTCATGCCTTGAAGTGTTTAAAAACCGTGGGAGTGTCACTGATGCATGCTACAGGAGTTAATCTGGCAAGTAGCAGAAGTCAAACATCTTTTTTCCGACATGAGGTGACATCTGTGTAGAAGATCACTGAGTATCCAGACAGGACCAAAATGACCAGATGAGTGCTAGTGCTGTGTAGATAATTCGGCCTGCAATTTTCTCTGAGAGAAAGTCTGAGAAAAACATTGACATGGCTAATCCGAACGGAAATAAAGTCACAGAGGAGCATGTGTAACATAGGAAATAATTCCAGGACCCCATTTAAATTTACTCATCTAAGGCTTATGATGTCAATCATTATCTAACTGTTTTTTTTAACAATTTCATCCTCAAGCTCTCATAAGATGATTTTAGCAACTCTATTTGGATAGTCTGCTTCCACAAAAAGAACATAAATGAGAATAAGACTGTGTTCCTTCTTGTTTTCACATTATTTTGATAGTCCAGTTTGTATAGTTTAATAGATCATCGGTAGACCATTAGTGTATCCCTGAAGCTTTCAGAACAGTGTGTATTTTTTGGGAAGCTCACAGTCCACATCTATTATTATTATTATTATTATTATTATTATTATTATTATTATTATTATTATTATTATTATTATTATTACTACTACTTAATAATTTGAGTAATAAAATAAAAAAATTACAATAACATAATATTGGCAAATTGGGTAGAGGACTGAACAAAAGTCCAAATAAATACAAATTAAATTAAAAAAAAAATCAGTAAATATAAAATGAAAGAAAATTTGAAAAATTGTGAAAAATTTTCTATATTGTGGAAAATGTTCTACACTGGAAGTGACAGTGTGCTTTTGTTCACTGCAAGTAAAGTAGTTCTGAGTTTAATGATCTTACATACAATATACAATATATCTTATTTTATCTTATCTTATCTTACAACAATAGCCCCTGGTAAGTAGGAAGCTTTATATGTTTCTGCCATAAATAACAGTTGAGTTCAAATAGGAAATAGGAAACATAATCAGCTCTAAATATGAAGTGCTGGAATGCTGCGTTATTTACAGTAATAATATCCGCTGCAGTGCAGAAATAATACCTCAACACACTGATCCAGGTTTGTCAGTCAGTAAGAAGGGCAAAATAATCATGAGTGAATAATATCTTTCTAAAAAAATCACAATGTTGAGAGTTTGTTTCCAAATAATAATAACTTTGCTTATAAATTGTATTGCATTCTCAACTCTGATTGGACAGAAGGTCTTGATACAGTTTCTATAAATGGATTAGTACCGATGTTCTACATGACGCAAGCCTGATAAAAATGTACATTTGTGTCATTTGTATAATTTTGTTTAACAGTCAGTAGGTTTTCCTCCATGGGAAAGTCTTCAGGACATTACGACAGGGGTTTCTGCTTTGTAACATTCTGTCTTTCTGAATAAAAAAGGAAGCTGGTGAAGGAATGAGGGTTTAGACTATTTCTAGTTACACTCAATCCTGTATGTTCCTGTTTTCACATTTTCACAGGATTGAGTGTAACTAGAAATAGAAAAAGAACATGAGGTAGTGTCTTTCCTTAAATAAATAAAAAATAGTAATCCGAAGAATGTGTAGTATAAGAGGAGTAAAATACTTCAGTATGTTATTTATTTGGTTAGAAAATAATCTTTGAGGCGGTAAGACTTCATATAAAAGTAAGTGCTTGTTCTTAGTTAATATTAAAGCCTTATAACTCCAGGATCTTGGTTTTACATGTCAAATCCCCAATATACAACATTTTTTCCCCTGACAGTGCTCAGGGATCTTTACTCAGCATGAGATGAGGTCCTCTGTTCTCTTCCTACTTTAAGCCCACTATCCGTTGCAAACCAAAAAAGGACAACTTCTCCCTTTTTGGTTTGAGTACCTCTTAGTACTTGACTAATGTTTTTCTGGAATTTCTAATCTCCACAATTCTGCTTTCTCATTAGGAGTAAAAACCTCTGCAAACGTGTCCTATAACAATCTTCTAAAAGTCTTACAGTATACATGGGAATTGCTACGTTTAATGTATTAATTGACTTGTTAAAATCTTTCAGATAAAAGTGGATTTGTTAAAAAAAAAACTACTTTTTGGATATTAGATGCTGTTTTAACATTTTTTTTTATCTTCCACTACACATTTAAACTTTATGCTTTAGGGCATAAAGGGTTAATCAGACATTTGCCTAATGTGTTTTTGTTACATGGCTCCTAACCCTTGCCCTCCCCCTCCAATGGGAATTCAGGCTTAAACTAATCCAAACGCCGGAGTGTCTGAGTGTCCTGTGAATGAGACAGAGCCCGAAACGCCCCGAGTGGTCGAGGCAGCTGCGAATGCCACAGTTTCGGCCCGTGAACAGCAAATGTTCTTTAGAGTCATTAGCAAAGTGGGCCAGGAAATTTATTACCAAACATATTGGTATTTTAGGGTGCAGCTGATTCGAATTTAGTGCGCTCTAAAGGCACTCTTTCTCGTTTAGGAATTCCAGCTTCCAGCAGAGGAGCCTTAAAAAGCAGCCAGGGTCGAAAAGCGACAACAAATTATCCACTTTGATGGCTGTGCTACAAACACATACATGTTTCAAGGCATATTTTGGTTATAAAAATGTTTATAAAGATTATCTGTTCCTTAAATTCACTGCATCTTCACTTACTATAAAATGAAATATTATAAAAATGCTTGATTTATTTACTTAATCTAAATAATACTTTTATTTTAATACATATACATATAGAATGGAAATAGAACTAGACATTATAACACACACTAAAACAGTCATGTAATTTAACACACCACAATACTACACCCTAACACACACTAGCACACTATCATAACACACATTAACCATATTCTAACATTCACCACAGTAAATAATTTAACACGAAATTTTAACGTACATTTCTTTATCTAACACACACACTAACACTGTGTAGTACACTTCTTTATCTAACACACACTAACACTGTGTAGTACACTTCTTTATCTAACACACACTAACACTGTGTAGTACACTTCTTTATCTGACACATACAGTACACTAACACTGTGTAATACACTTCTTTATCTAACAACAGATACTGTGTAGTACACTTCTTTATCTAACACACACTAGTACAGTGTAGTACACTTCTTTATCTAACACACAGTGTACTACACTAATACAGTGTAGTACACTTCTTTATCTAACACACAGTAACACTGTGTAGTACATTTCTTTATCTAACACACACTAACACTGTGTAATACACTTCTTTATCTAACACACAGATACTCTGTAGTACACTTCTGTATCTAACACACACTATTACTGTGTAGTACACTTCTGTATCTAACACACAGATACAGTGTAGTACACTTCTGTATCTAACACACAGATACAGTGTAGTACACTTCTGTATCTAACACACAGATACAGTGTAGTACACTTCTGTATCTAACACACAATAATACTGTTTAGTACACTTTTACTATGTGCACCCGAAATTGCATTCTTTTGCAAGTGGAAAGGTGGGGCTGTGCTTAGGGGTTGGGACAAGGTGCGGGTTGTGGTAAAGTTAAGAATTGGGCAAATGTAGAAGGGTGAGATTATGTTGATGGGTGAGGTTAAATTACGGAGAATGGTTAACCTGATGGCTGAGGCTATTTTGAAGGGTGGGGTTAAGTTGAGGGTTGTGGTTCATTTGAGGGGAGTGGTTAAGGTGAGGGGAGTGGTTAAATTGAGGGATGGTGCTTTGTGGAGGGGTGGATTTATGTTGTGGGATGGGGTTAAGCTGAAAACAAAGTTATGTTTAGAGGTGGGATAAAGATGAGGGCGGAGGTTACGGTGAGCTGTCAGGAAAATAAATAGGTTTTTGTTAATTGAAGGGGTTATGTTGATAGTGTGGTTAAGTTGAGTGTGGAGTTAAATTGCCTGTAATTATGTAGACTGGTGGGGTTATATTGAAGGTTGTAGTTAAGTTCAAGGTGTGGTTAAGTTAAGTGGAGTGGTTAAGTCGAGGGGTGGTGTTATTGTGAGGGGTGGAATTATGTTTTGGGTGGTGTTAAGTTGAAAATGGGGTTATGTTCAGAGGTGGTATAATGATGAGGGTGGGGTTATTCTGAGGGGTCAGGATAAGTAAAAAATGGGGTTATGTTAAGGGTGAGGTTAATTTGAAGGGAGGGGTTAAGTTGTGTGGGGTTATGAAGAGGGGTGGAGTTAAGGTGTGGGGTAATGTTGAAGGGTAGAGTTAAGTTGAGGGTGTGGTTAATACAAGGGGAGTGGTTAAGTAGAGAGGTGGTGTTATTTTGAGGGGTGGAATTATGTTGTGGGGTGGTGTTAAGTTGAAAATATTGTTATGTTGAGGGGTGAAATATAATTGATGGATGGGATAGTGTTTCTGGGAGTTTGTACTGAAGGGTGGAGTTAAGAGGTGAGGTTAGGTTGAGGATGGGGTTAGATTGGGTGGGCTTATGCAGAAGGGCAGGGATAACGGGTGTGGTTATGTTGATGGGTGGAGTTAAGTTGAAGCATTGTTTCTTTTACTGATTGGTTTCTTTATCTTGCCTTGTAAATATTTCCACATTGACATTTCTGTTGTATTGTCTGCCATTTTATCCTTTCTGATTGTATGATTGTATTGTCTTCATTCCATCCATCCATCCATCCATCCATCCATCCATCCATCCATCCATCCATCCATCCATCCATCCATCCATCCATCCATCCATCCATCCATCCATCCATCCATCCATGCCTCCATCTACCCGTTCTACTTATGCATTATTTCCTGTCAACTAGAGTAATGAGTCTCAGTAGTGTGCTTGTTTCAGTCTTTTCTTCCCTAAAGAGCTGTAAAGTGTCGTCTGGAGGATTATGATACTTGGCTGAAATTCTCCAGGTGTCTTGCTATCATAAAGACATAGATTCATGATAGCAGGATTATCTCAACACTGGAACCTTGTGAACACTTTCTAACTAATCAAATTCATGAATACAACAGCATGGAGGCTTTAATGCAAATTCTCTGCTAAAGCATATGTTGTGTACAACTCTGTTGTGTGTCTAAATGCTCAGAGAGTTGTGTTTGTGCATAAAGGCAAGGAGGTTTGCATATTTTCCCAAAACCCCCGCCTACAGACAGACCTAATGTTTGTTTAAAGAAAACTGCGGCTCTGCTTGAACTTTCTTCACCACATGAAAGCATGTTACTTGCTACTAATTTACTTTAGACATCTTTCTGCACTGTTCGATCTTTTATTTTTTTGTGGTGACAGCTTGTCAGCATCATCATCATTTACATTTACATTTATGGCATTTGGCAGAAGCCGTTACCCAGAGTGATTTACAGAAGTGCTTCATCATCAACATCAAACCTAAAAGTGATTTATTCAAACTGGAAAGATATAAAAGTGTGTTGTGAAGCTGTATACGAGTGTAAATAGAGCGATATAATTTTTAAAATACATAGAAAACTTACAACTATAACTTTCTTCTGATTGTGTTTGGATTTCCGATATATTGGAAAAGTTACTGTACTCTGCTAGCTAGGTAGCATCCCAAATGACATACTACACACTATGCACTTACACTATGCACTATGTACTCTATTCTACACTGTCCGGTGTATGAATTTTAAGGGTAATATAATCATAAATGGAATTTTACTTTATTTACTCTCACAGTAATTATATAAGTATAATTATATAATAATATAAAGTATAATTTGTTTCCCAGTCAATAGCTAATGACATCAAATGCATGTAAAGTAAAATTGCAAGCTTTAGCAGAATATGCTGAATTTTTTAAAATGTGTGTGGACATTTTAAAGTTTTTATAAGATATCTTGTCCAAGAGTCTCGTATCTTAAAGTTTCCTCTTATGTAGCATCATCAGTCAGTAGCCCCGCCCCCTTCTGCAAAGTAGACTTGGCCATTGTGTGCTTGAAGTGTCCAACATTCACGGTTGTATAAATACATCATCCAGGTACTTAAAGTGCACTTCTTCTTCCGTGCTAAAAAATGGTGTAGAATAGTGCATAAGTATTGATTTGGAATGTTAAGTTGTTGCCAGATAAATTATAAATTGATTTACCTGTTTAAGAGAAACAATCATTTTGTGTCAAACTTCTGTAAGATTTAGGTATAGTCAGATTTGACAATTCTGTTGTATTGTATTGTATCTGTTGTAAAGGCTAAAGGCTAAAGTGACGTGACATACAGCCAAGCATGGTGACCCATACTCAGAATTCATTCTCTGCATTTAACTCATACAAAGTGCACACACGCAGCAGTGAACACACACACACACACACACACCGTGAACACACACCCAGCCATTTATGCTGCGGCACCCGGGGAGCAGTTGGGGGTTTTGGTGCCTTGCTCAAGAGCACCTCAGTCGTGGTATTGCCGGCCAAACCCACAACCTTAGGGTTAGGAGTCAAACTCTCTAACCATTAGGCTACAACTGAGCACTGGAGTGTTTAGTTAATGAAAACACAGACAAGAGATTAGCTAGAGTAAGCAAAAGCTTCACATGGTATTTTCATGTCAATAATGTCAATTCATGTTTTAATGTCAATTTTCAATAATAATTTCCATTTAATGAAACTCCACCAAGAGCACAAAAAATAATCATTTAATAATACACAACTTTTTTGCTTGAAAGCTTGTAAGCTAGCTTTGTCTAGTACTGTAGCATGACTGTATGATTTTATCAGCGCACACAGATAAAAGGATAAACCCTGGTGTGTTATTGCTGTAATGATTGACTTACAGCGCTGTTATATGTAGTAGCCCATTATGGGTCCCTTGGTACTGAAGTTAAATTTGCAGCTATAGCACAAACCTGGGAGTATTATTTTAACACCTTGAGCAAAAAGAACTCTATAAAATGTAAATAATGAAATTACCCAGTGGACGTTGGATGTTTTTTTCACCTCAATCAGACGCTATTTAAAGCCGAATCCCTTTAACGAGGTGCGAGTAGGCAGCAGCTTTGGCAGCTCAGCTGTAGGCAAAGCATGAATCATTGCATAATTGCACATTTGTGACATAATTTTCTTAATCAACTCCACGCATTCAATCTAAATTGCAGTCTGCAGCCTCCCGGTAAGAGATGATCCTTAATAAAGAACGGATTCACTTTTAATCTTAGTGCACTTCTCAGGTTTCTCACTTGATATAGTTCTTGGCAAAGTCCTGATTTAGAGCTGAAGTCAGGCTCAGAGCATCAACGCAGCTTTGTTATGACCAGGACAATGACCACGTAGAAGTTTATAATGTTAAAACTTTCTGTATGTTCACTATTTAAATGTTTATAGCTACTGAGGAAATAATCCAAACACACAGCCATGCATGACAAGTGATGGGTAAGTTTCATGCTGGAAGTTGCGAGAGATGCTTGAAGTTTTCATATATTAAAGATAGGAATATGACCTGGATTCTCCTCCTACACTTTTACACTCTTTCTTTCTTTCTTTCTTTCTTTCTTTCTTTCTTTCTTTCTTTCTTTCTTTCTTTCTTTCTTTCTTTCTTTCTTTCTTTCTTTCTTTCTTTCTTTCTTTCTTTCTTTCTTTCTTTCTTTCTTTCTTTCTTTCTTTTGTAAGATTATTTGAAGGAGTCTCCAGGGTCAGGGCTTTGTAAAACCTAATAAGTCAAGTTTCCTGACATAGTAGAATATACAGCTGTGTGCTTAGATATAAAAGAGAAAAGAGAGCTGTGTGTGTGTGTGTGTGTGTGTGTGTGTGTGTGTGTGTGTGTGTGTGTGTGTGTGTGTGTGTGTGTGTGTGTGTGTGTGATGTGAAGACCATCGTCTTGATGATGTTTCCTAACTGAATGAAACTATAATTGGTTAAAAAGCTAGTGTGTTGTTTATTAATGAATTATATATTTTATTGCTGTAGTATGAGGGGAAAAATCTATCTGTTGTGCTGTTATAGGAGAAAAAATTCAAATTTAGTGTGACATCATGGCAATCCAATGAGGAATAAGAACACAGCCTGCTGTAAATTTTGCTGTAATTAAATTATCCATCCATCCATCCATCCATGCAGCCATACATCTATCCTACCATCCATCCATCCATCCATCCATCCATCC
>NC_062542.1:12768829-12776329 GCF_022655615.1 Tachysurus fulvidraco
AAGTAATCATAATACAAATTGAGAGCTTATTTTACAATTTCCATAAACAGAGTGTTGTCATCATATGCACTGTCAGGCAAAACAAACAAATCCAATAAATATAAATAAATATATTTTGAATGAAACATCAGAGTAAAGTTTTGAGCTCCTAACATTCGTATTATTTTTCATTTTTATCATCTTAACTCAGAAAATATTTCGAAATTATAGTAGCAATCGTTTACTTAAAAAAAATTTAATTGTAATTTTTCTTCGCTTAAATTTGTAATAAATAGTTAATTTTATATTTCAATATTTCTCTCTCTCTCTCTCTCTCTCTCTCTCTCTCTCTCTCTCTCTCCTATGAGATTTTATTTGTGCTAAATATATCAAAAATTATTCTAATGCTCCCCTTCACCCTTGAGCTTGTTTTAGAGTATTGACTTGCTGTGTTTGTTTTTAATAAAGCTCACAATTGTGAAAACGACGCTCTCTTTCATAAGCACTGAAGCGAGATCAGCGACTACTGTTTACCGAAGTGTGTGTGTGTGTGTGTGTGTGTGTGTGTGTGTGTGTGTGTGTGTGTGTGTTGAGGAAACCCAGCATTAATTGATGCTGTTTATAACAAATGCATTGCAGTATTGTGTAAATACAGCAGCGTATTATTTAGTTAAGAAGCTGATTAATTATTCATGATTTATGCAAATTATTTTTGCCTCTTGCCCACTAATCAGCGAGCTTCTTTGCATAATGACAAGCGTTAATTACTGGTTTGTTTGACGATCACGATCGCATTTTTGATTCCAGATGAACCCTATCAACAATTAACAATTCATTTAGCAAACTACTCATTTATTTGAAAACATTTTTATCATTGACATTTAATTGTCATTTATTATTGTTTCATATTGATTTTGTAAAGGAATATTGTCAGATGCTCTGGGAGACTTTTGGGTATGTTTTGGGAGTTTTTTTTTTGTCGCACTGCGGTAGGGAGCGAGGGACGAAGTGCGCACTTTATGAAGCGGCCCTTCTGGAAGTGATTTGGAGGCCCGAAGTGAGCGTTATTAGCGGATTTAACGTGAACTGCACGTCACATTGGACAAAAACGACGGAGACAAATTGCACGTCAACCGACATCTGACAGGAATTAACATTTTAATCACCTGTTACACCAAATCGCGCACGCAGTCACACATGCAGACGCACACAACTTCTCACACGCACGGTCACACACAGTCACACACACAGCTCTACTGACATTACACCAAGTGCACTATTAATAACACAGTACAATGTATTAATCACAACAACACATGTACTGTGCATTAACACACAACATGTACACACATGTACACACTCCCTGCTTATTAACAGTGGGCACTTTTGTTAGATTTTCTATTTATTTATTTATTTGTTTGTTTGTTTGTTTGTTTTTAAAGAAATATCAGTATTACTTAATATATTTGATTTTAATTTTGTCATCTTGTTGGGCTTTATAGTCAAGCACAGTTTTAGAAATATCAATTAAATCCTCTTAAAAAATTAAATATTATTTGAAATAGTTTTTTATTATAGTTCTGTATTATAGTACATATTAGTAAATTTTACTTAGCTATTTTTGTATTCATTGATTAAACTTTTATTTTTATCTAAGATGCATGTCTCTCTCTCTCTCTCTCTCTCTCTCTCTCTCTCTCTCTCTCTCTCTCTCTGTGTGTGTGTGTGTGTGTGTGTGTGTGTGTGTTAGCTGTATTTACATCTATATAAAAAAGAATTCTATATCTTTTTCTAATTGTTGCTTTAAGTTGGGGTTCCCGTGTCTAAGCGATCGCTTAAAAATCGTTTTATTTTTAAATCTTTAGATGAGCATACACACGTAACAGTTCCACCTTACACACAGCATTCATTATAATAGAATCAGAGTTACTGTGTGTTTGTGTCTCCGAGGTCATATATTAGGGATCGTTCTATCAATTTAATTTCAATTTACAGTATATACTTTACATATTTTGTCATTTCTTGACTACATAATCTGGTGATGTTTTAAAAAGTATTTTGTATTTGTGTGTGTGTGTGTGTGTGTGTGTGTGTGTGTGTGTGTGTGTGTGTGTGTGTGCGTTCGTGCGTGGGGAGTAATTAGGCTTCACCTCACTGTGTATAACCTTTTTCGATGCTGTTGTCATTTTTAAATGCTAATCAGTCTTCTCACCGTGTCTCAGTGGCTCACACAGACAAGTGCTGCGCTGCAGTTTCGTCTCACATCTGCGTCCAATTTTTGTCCACATCGACATTCTTTGCATGTCGATTTGTTGTTTTTGGCCCAGTGTGTGGGTTCAGCTGAGCGGCTTATGCAGGGATTAGATGGTTGAAAGTTATTTTGATTAAAGCGTTGTGTGTGTTTTTTTTTTATAGTACATATGGTTTGCTGTATGATGTATACATTTAAAACAGAATATGACCTCTATGGTGGATCAAATTAAAATAAAATACTTTGAATTAAAAGCATGATGTTAAAGCTAATTGTTTTGCCACATAGAGAAAGCCACATATATCACTATGTATAGTTCATATACTGTATAAGCACATATTTAAATAATCATTAATAACATGTCATATTTTACTTCTGTCAGAATGATATAATCATTTAAGTTTTACTTATTTTTAAAAACACTAGCATGTAAAAACACTAGCACTAGGACATATTTAACCTAAGAATGTATAATAACTATATTATAACACTGTTAATACAATATTATTATTATTTTATTATTATTTTTAATATTCTATAACAAGAATATTATGTTAAATATCAGTAACACTGTATGTTGTGTCACCTGCTATTGGGACAATGTTCCGCAGCGTGTGTGTGTGTGTGTGTGTGTGTGTGTGTGTGTGTGTGTGTGTGTGTTTGCTTGTGGAAACAACTGAAGCATGACCAAAAAAAACTGAGCGCAAACAGTCATGAGTGACGTGCGCTTGGCCTTTATTTATTTTTTTTGATGACACGGTGCTTTGTTCCTGTAAAGGCGGCACTCGATGCAGGCTGAATTGAAACGTGAACATCAAAGTGTGCACTTCTTCTTTCTCTGCTGAAGCGACTGTCTTTACTTGTTAGGTTTGTGCGTCTGTTTGTGCGTCACCTGCACAGACTCACCTGCAGGAACAGGGTCACTCGCTCAGAGCCGTCGGTCAAGAGCTAGAGTCTAGAATCTCGTTATTTGGTTGTGAAATATCATTTTTGTCTGATTTCTCCTCGCTCAGACTGTTGAGATTTAACTGAAAGCATTTTACTTTTATTCTTGATGTTGTGGCTGTTTTTTCTTTGTTTTTTTTGTTTTGTTTTTTGTTTTTTTAAATATATATTATATCTAAACTGGATTGAAGAAGTGTAAAATAAACACTTGAAAGAAAGAAGATTAGTGTGAATTTTGATCTGTTGTCTTGTCTAAGAATAATTTTATGCTGGTTTTGGATTAATATTAAATTTGATTCCATTAAAACAAACAACAGTGCAAGGGGAAAAAGGAAAAATAAACAAGCAGATAAA
The DNA here is from genome assembly GCF_022655615.1 of Tachysurus fulvidraco. NCBI lineage: Eukaryota > Metazoa > Chordata > Actinopteri > Siluriformes > Bagridae > Tachysurus > Tachysurus fulvidraco. The sequence continues at coordinate 12,772,359 of NC_062542.1, forward strand.
CAAACAAACAAACAAACAAACAAACAAACAAGTAAATAAATAAACAAATAAGATAGAAAGAAAAAAAACTCTTTTCAAACCTCTTTTAGAGACCTTTTACACAGCAGAACGATGGTTGCCAGTACCACTAAAACTCATGTATAATTGTAAATTTAATGCAGTTCCAAATTATATATTTTTGGAAGGTCAAGTTGTGACTTTAAATTACAACCAATTATCGTTTTTTTTTTTTTTTGACGTTTCTTTTTTCTTATCATTACATGTCCTGTACTTTGATATGAAGCACGGTTATAAATTCAGAAGTAAACAGACGCTTCTTCTACAAGTGTGTATTGTAGCTAAGTTTACACAAGACCGGCATCTAGAATCTTTGGGGATTTAGCCATTAGCCATTAGTTAGCAGATAACTAGCACTTAAGAACTTAGCCAAGGTAAATTAAAATTGTGCTTAAATGTTTGTCTTGTCCAGGTTCAGGTAAACAGTCACTGTTTAGAAACAGATGATTATTATTTCTTTTTTGATGGATGCATTAATGTTCTGGCTTTTGTGGACTGTTCCGAGGTTAAAACAGAGTCCGGGGTGAAAGTGGCGAGAGCACTGACTCACGGGGGTAATGGGGGCATTTTGTAGTGTCATAAGAACCATATGTGGCTCCATATGTTCTACGCATTCTCCATTTCCAATTTGACCTCATCGCCAGAGATGGACTGCAGTTTTAGGGGCTCTAAAGTGCTCTCACCATCTCTTTTTCCTCTCTTTCTTTTTTGTTCTTTTCTCCCCCCACCCAATGCTTTCCTCTATGTCGCCTGAGGCAGAGTCATTAGGAACTGTCACTGTGCAGGGAGATAAATTTCAGATAGCATCAATTGCAGATGAAAGATACGGTGAAGATGCTAGGGGTGTCGCGCTCCACTTGCTTCTGTTCAACAAGTTCCCATCTCTCTCTCTGTCTGTCCCTCTGTCTTTACCTCCCTCCCTTCCTCCCTCCCTCCCTCCCTCCCTCCCTCCTTCCTGCTTACCTTGGCTAAGCTGCTTTTGCATGTTGATTGGGGGAGGACTAATCCAGTTTGCAGCTGTCGTAGTCCAATGATGAATCACCTTTCCCTTCATTTCGGGCCCGCTCTTTCGTTCTCGGGAGGAAGGAGGGAGGACCTGGAGGAGGAAAAACGTAGACAATGTGCCTCTCTGTTCCTCCTCTCTCTCTCTTTCTCTTTCTCTCTATCTCTCTCTCTCTTTTTCTCTCTGTCTGTCTGTCTGCTTGGGAATAACAATAATGTTTTCTCAGACAACGTCTATTGTGTCACGGACAGATCCGGACAGTGACACCGAGCTAGAATAACAAAGAGGGACGTTGTTTCACCGCAGGTGGGCGAGAAAAAAAGAAATAAAAAAGAAAAAGACTCGAACTCAAAAAAGGGGGAAAAGCCTAGTTGAGAATCATCAAGTTTCAGGTAAGACAGAAACATGACAGGAGATGACACAGGAAGTGAAGAAAAAGAAAAAAAATCTAGAGACATTGATTAGTTTCTGAGATAATTATATTAAAACTTTGTTGTTTGCTGTAACTTCCTGTTAATGCTGTTTGTTTTTACTGTTTGTTTCTAAACAGGAAGTTGAATAATCTCTTTCTGTTGATAATATGTGCAGCATTATTGTTTTGTGATGATGATGATGATGATGATGATGATGATGATGATGATGATATTATTATTATTATTAAGGCTGAATGTTTCTGATAGCCCGAGCGTTTAGCGTCAGATCGAGTTAGCCGATTGGCCGATCGCTGTAATTGTTCCTTAATGTAGTTAGAACAATAATGCTTTTAGCAAAGACAAACACAGATGAACATGTGTTTGAGTTTTGCGGCTGCTCTCTCTCTCTCTCTCTCTCTCTCTCTCTCTCTCTCTCTCTCTCTCTCTCTCTCTCTCTCTCTCTCTCTCTCTCACTGTCTCTCTCTACACACACCCACACACACACACACACTGGCCTTCATTTGCCATGCATAATAAAGCCATGCAGATGATAGAACAATGTTTTTAATGGCACAGATTTCAGAAAAGAAAAACGTTTTTAATCTCAAACCTTCATTTCTTGTTTCCTGAACTCATTAGCAGTGAACTGCACCAAACCTTCCCGTGAAAAAAAAAAGTGTGTGAGTGTATGAAAATGGCGTCATCCGTGAACGGTGTGAATTATTAACTATTAAAATGAGCAGGCTCAGTCAATCGTCAGGCGTCTCATTAATTGTTCAATTTGTGTCAGATGTCATTCGCGTGCCTTGAGGGACGTTAAGTGTTTTCATCTCAGGAGACGACGCAATGTGTTTTAATACCGTGTGTGTGTGGGTGTCAGTGATAATGTGAAAATGTAAAAATAAATAGGAATATGTAAAATAACCACCAGGGATTTTATTAGTCAGAATAATTGAAATCTATTAAAAATAATTAGAATTTTGTCTTAAAATGTGCTTTAATTGTGATGGCTAAAAGTATGTCTTTCAGTGAGGATATCAGATGAAATACAGGAGGAGGTTTCTGTGGATTTGATATATATGATGTGATGATATTTAATGTACATTTCATTCACAGGTCTATGGAAATGCAGGATCTAGCCAGTCCGCACAGCCGAGTCAGTGGTAGCAGCGAATCTCCGAACGGCCCAAACCTTGATAACTCGCACATTAACAACAATTCCATGACACCAAATGGCACTGAAGGTAAGATCAGTTCTTATTTGCTACTATTTACTATTAACTTCTGATCTATTTTATGGAATTGATATTATAAATAATTTCTTGTGGTCATGATCAGTGCATGGAGAAGCTGCTACAGAGTGTGTTACTTTTCACTAGTTGAAATGTTGTTTATATTTGGCTTCAGATTTAAATCTTTATGTTTAACGGTCTATGTTGTTTAGCGGTTTTTAAATTTTTTAGATTGATAGATTGGGTATAATTTAAATTTGATTTGACTGAGTTTATTGTCATTAATTTATTTAAAAAACATTTTAAAAAACTATTTTGACTTAGCTAAATGAACAAACTTTTCACAAATCTCTATTCTGACAATGTATATATATATATATATATATATATATATATATATATATATATATATATATATATATATGTATACGTATATATATATATATATACATTGTCAGAATTATTATATATATTATATATATATATATATATATATATATATATACGTATATATGTACGTATATATATATATATATATATATATATATATATATATATATATATATATATATATATATATATATCAATGCTAAGACACTCTCTCTGTATAGATATCTGATAGGAGATCAGAATTAATTAATATGGCGGTTCAGTACTAAAAATATAAAAACAAATCTTGGGTAAAAGTGTATTATATTAAAATCGAATAGCGTTTGAATCCGAGTTTAACTGTTTTAGATTTGTCTCTAGATATGGCTCAAGTGAAGTGTTTTATCTGTAAATGGCAGTCGAAAAAGTATAATATAAATAAATAAATAAATAAATAAATAAATAAATAAATAAATAAATAAATCCTATTGTTTGGGCATGCTATTAGCTTAATGAATACAATTAATAATAATATAAATATAAAATAATTTTTTTTATATTTTTTGTGATTTTTTTTATGGTTTTAATGATTAGTAAAATGTGTAGAATTTTTTATATAAGAAATAAAAAAGAATTAGCGTAATGTTTTATAATGAAATAATGTCTAGAGTGAAATGAGGCCATTGTGATTATCATTAAAAAAAAGGGGGTGGTTTTGAAGAATCTTAAAATGCGACTGCTCTGTTCTCTGACGATCGTATTTCAGTCTGTTGGGAATCTTAATCTCTTTTTTTACGCATTCTCAGTTTACATAATGTGGTTTCTGTCCCGCTTGTGCTGAGTCGAGTGCCCGTTTTTGGTCATCTGCCCCTTTCTGTGCCACTCTCTCTCCCTGTA
>NC_062542.1:12781329-12836329 GCF_022655615.1 Tachysurus fulvidraco
TTTTTGGAAGGAGTCTTCAGTGTCAGAAGGAAATCTTTTGACACCCAGACATAACATGCTGTATTTTTGTTTTGAGAAAAGAAAAAAGCTAGTTTTTCTATAGCATAAGATTGTTCACAGATGTTCCACAACATTTGGCAGACACCCTTCTCCAGAGCAACTTACATTTATCTGATTTACACAGCTGAGCAATTAAGGGTTAAGGGCCTAGCTGAGGGGTCCAGCACTGGCAGCTTGGTGGCCCTGGGATTCAAACTCACAACCTTCCTATCAGTAGTCCAATTTAAACACTAGGCTACCATGACCCTACAGCCCAACGATAAACAGATAAAAAGTATATCATTATTGACCACATAAAAAAAATCTTTGTGTTTGAAAATCACTGATATAAAAAACAAAGCACTTTCTTTACATGGAAGTGAATATAATTTGTGAACCATATTGTAAATCTAGATGTGTGAATGAATGTGTATCATGTTTCTTTCTTCTTCTTTTTCTCCTCTCTCTTATAGCAGATCTTATCCGCATATTCTTCCCACTCCTTCTTCACAAAACATGGCAGCGTATGGACAGACGCAGTACAGCACAGGAATGCAGCAGACCTATGCCACTTATCCTCAACCAGGCCAACCTTACGGCATCCCGGCTTACGGTAAGCACAACAACAACAATGTAATCATATTGTTTCTTTCTGTTCATTATACTGGCCCTGAGTTTTAATGTCATTTTTAATGGATTCTTTTTTTTCCACTGTTTTTTGTACAATTGTTCCTCAATGCAACGTACTCTGCTAAGAGTTGGGTAAGCGTTGGTGGCTAGGCAACATAACAGACAACGAGGTCATGGACAGAACAATGGCTGTGGTGCAAAAATTTTATTAGGTTGAAACTTGGCACATTCATAAATAATTAAATCTTTGTTGCTGAGTCACAGTTCTGTGTGACTTCACACGTGACTCAGCCAATCAGGATTCAGAACTGAAATTATCCCTTTTACAAAACAAATTAAGCTATGAAAAGCAACGCAGTTTAATCTGTCATAGTGCTGGAATTTAAACAAGAAATTGTTTGCACCAAGTAACTAGCCAGATACGTGATATACGTAATAAAATGATAGATTTTCAACAAATCACCATGTCATGACATCACAACTACAACCCCTTCTGAACCACATGCTTGGATTCGACATAATGAAAAGTTATTTGCATTTCAATCCTATTCAATTGCAATTCAAAGCATGCACTTACTAGAGCTCTATCACACAGAAAAAGCTGTCTCTTCACATTTCATGGTAATATAACTAAAACATTTATTTAAAAAAAAATCCCCCACAGATTCAGCAGCAGTAGACCAAGCTCTCAGCTGATCACTGAGATAAGATTTGTGCCTATGACCGTATTTTTTTTTTTTTTTTTACTAAATACTTGCAAGCCTGTGCAGTTATTTCTAAACCGTTTCGTTTTATGCTAGATAGACAGATATGAGAGATTAGACAAACAGAGACCAAAAACAAAACAATTTAGACTCTTGATGCAGAAAACGTTCTTCAGTTGTTCTTGTTAGTGGGGAAATCAAATAGGCATTGGCATCATGATAGAATTTAGAAAAATAAAATGTCAAAAAAAAACAAACAAAAAAAAACAGTATAAGCATATTTTCAGATATTTGAAGTAAATTTTCACATTATCAATTGAAATCATCCCAGTTTACAGGATATTATGAAAGTTCATTGGAAAATCTACAACAATTGTGTTTCGCATGTTTTTCAACACTTGCCTTTACAGAACAGTGAACAGAATTATTGGATTTCGTTCACAAGGAAAGACCTAGGCTTGGCCTTTGTTCCAAACAGGATAACAGTAGTATCCTCTGTGGCAATGTGTATATATCCCATGTGGGGTTCTGGATAATCAGGGTGCTTTTAGGGCTTTGTTTTAATTGATGATAGTAATCAGTAGTAGCAGGTCCTGGAGAAATGCTGTTTAATTTCACTATGTACTGTCTGCTATATATGGTTGAAATGGCAATAAAAGCTTATTGACTTGACTTCTTCACTCTGAGGTTCTTCTTAGAACCCTTTCAAAGGTGAAACCTACTGTTTTTTTTTTGGGGGGGGTAAAATTGTAGAAGCCTAGACTCTGTTATATCTCGAATTATTAATGCTATTATAGGAATATAATCCACGAGAGTGCTGTATAGTTGTATAGTTGCTGTATACTTTTATTTACTATCCTTGAAAGCTGTTGTTATAGAAAATGAATCCTGAACTTCTCACCAATCAGACTGTGGTATAATGTATTCCGATTGTTCCTTTGATAAAACTAAAAAGGAATTTTAAATGAAAATTCGGCTATTGTATTGCTTTTAAAACCTGTAGAGAACCACTGACTGTTTCTACATCATGACTCTGTACCCCATGACTGTTTCTACATCATGACTTTGGCCCAACAAACATACAGATATTTATATCGTTTGAATGTTTAATTGTGAAATTAAGGACTACGAGCCACTATTGTGGTGTCACTAACTGATTTACGTCCATTGCGGCAGGAATCAAGACGGAAAGCCAAGCTCAGTCTCCAGGACAGAGCAGCTTCCTCAGTTACAGCTCCAGCTTCTCAACACCACAGACGGGCCAAGCGCCCTACAGCTACCAAATGCAAGGTTGGAGTCTTCTTCTTCTTCTTCTTCTTCTTCTGCTTCTTCTTCTTCTTCTTCTTCTTCTTCTGCTACCACTTCTGCCTCAGTGGAAAACAGCTGCGGTTTCTCTGTTCAATCCAAATGTGTCCATTACTCTAATAAACGACATCACTTGAACAAATACATGCAGACTGAAACATATTCACACAGACTGCAAACTGCAAATTTTCCCTTTATTTTTTAACTCTGACTGGTTTCATTTATCATCCTTAGCTACATTTTTATCATCACTTTCAAGACTAAAGTCATTTTATCCCTATGATGTCTGTCTTTTTCCAAGCAGTGGAAAGAAAGTAGCACTCTTTAATGACACGCATTCATCCAGATGATAACTGTTTCAGTAATCTGGTCTTTCCTCCATATTCCTACACAATATGAGGTTAATTTTGTTGAAAATAAAGTCCATCTGGACTCCATCGCACGCTCCGGTGACAAGAAAACAAAGCCTGTGCTGCATGAAAGAGGAAAAGATGCAGCAATTGAAAAGTCCCTGTCTCCTCTTGAGGGAGATATTAAGGAAAGTGTGGAGTTAGGAAAGAAGGAATGAGGGATTGGGGGTGGGGGTGTTGGGGTTGGGGGTTTGTGAGGTTTTTGCTCCAGGGAGGGTGGGGTGTTGGGTGACCAGGCCCTTTTACCCAGCATGAGGCAATTCTTCATGGACAGGAGAGAGTTTAAAACAGCCTTTCATGTGGCTCGGCACTCCATCCACAGACAACGTGTGTCCCTTTTATGATTTTTTGACCTGTAGGTTTTGCTAATTTACTGTGCAATGGGAGTCTGAGCAGAAAGGTCACAGTTGGGCTCTTCCACCAAACCCACCAACCCAGTGATCTCACCCCACCACATTAGCAAAAGGGAGAAAGAATAATGAACACAAAAACTTTGACACACTTGCATTGATACATCTACTGTATCCAAGCTGTGCTGCCGATCAAGAAATGTTTCCAACCTGGTTTGATATCTCTGCTAAAATCCCCATTAATGATCGAAGGTGATTAAAATGATTAAACCCCAGACTTGAATTACACCCGACAAAGAAGCACTGAATGTACGAATTCAGTTCATACTCTGTTTTGTCAGTAATTTGAATCTGATTTTCAGGAAGATATTTTCCATTTAAATCCTCGAATGAAATTTGAATTCCATCTATTTGAATTCCAGCTGCCGACTTATGACGGAATGTCCTTTGTGGCGGCAGATTGATCAGAAGCTGTGTACTGAATAATAAATAAAAATCAAAACAAAAATCAAAACAAACGTGTAGCCAATGAGCAGAAAGGGGAGGGGCTTGTCAATATGCGGCAGAGAGAGTGTTCAGTGCGCATGTGTGACATTAGCAGATAGCAGTTTTAGCATTGACATGGACGCTAAAAACAAAGAAAGAAAGCAAAGAAAGGCTTAGGATAAGGCAAGAAGTAGGACGTGTTTATATAGGATCAGCTTTCCAGCACTGGAGAGAACTGAAGGAGCGGGAAGTTGGCGCATATTCACAGATTATTGTTTCCAGAGTCAATAACTCCTGAGCTAAACGCTGTTACTACACAAATAACACCTCTTTTCTATCGTAGTAATGTAGAGAGGCAGCTACAACCGCATTTTGTGTAGTAACAGCGTTTAGCTCAGGAGTTACTGACTTGGGAAACTCAACTTTACTTAAGACGCCGAGGCGCTTTTTTCCTTCTCGATAGGTAACGTTGGTTTTGCTTTGTTACACAGAATTAATATATGCCGTCCTTTGCATGATTATGCTTGTGTGTCATTTTTGCTTGTTTGTTTATCTGCAATCGTATTGTTCTTCCCTTCAGCTATGATAAAGACACATTTCTTTCCATTGTTTGCCTGCGTTACATATGTATGTGTGGGTGGAGCTATCAATACAGGGGTGGGACCTATTTGGGTTAAGGGCTTGTTTGTTTTGGTGATTTCAAATGTCGACATTGGCTTTCAAACATCGGAGACCCTGCCTTTAACGTTTCCTTTTGAAAGTGACCGTGCTGAAGTCCCCTACATTATTCTGCAGTAAATTTTTGTGCATTACAAGTAAAGGGGACTTTTCTGTTGACTACAATACAAAAGAATGTGTTGTTTCTTCAAGAAAATTGCAGTTAAATTGCTATAGAAAAAAAAACAGCAAATAAATATGCATGGCAGATTGAGAGTGAGAGAGAGAGAGAGAGAGAGAGAGAGAGAGAGAGAGAGAAAGAGAGAGGGGAACAGCTGTTCATTAGCTTAGAGCCTGTTGATATTAGTTAAACCGGTCACAATGGGAACCAACTTCCTGGGAAAATATTTTCACCGTGACACGGTGTCAGAGAGAGTGTTCGAGAGACATGTAGCACAGTTTACTCTTACTCATGTTCACACTCTTATGGCATTTAGGATATAAGAATAAATATGTATTAACAAAATAAATCTCATCTAAACTATAGGATCGTAACCTGAATAACTTTGGACATTTCCACATTTGTATTTCAACATGAGTGAATGTCAGATGGATGTCAATCAAATATAGAATATTAGAATGTTAGACAACATTCACTATATTAAAGGCTGAGTTTCTATAGAGCATTACAACAAAATAAAAAAGATTATGGTTAGATGGTAGAGAGAGCATCTCATTAAAAATTGTCTCTTTTCTCTCTGAGTGTCTCTCTTTCTAGATGTTTAATATAACACTCATGTTTGGTATACTAGAAAGTGTAAGAATAGAAAGTGTATAAGAGTTTATAATAAATGTATAAACTTTATTATGTGTAAACTTCTATACAGAGCGACTTTAATTAAGTGCTTCCTGATCCAAGTGAAGTGAAGACAGATTTGTGTATTCATCAGTCTTCCAGTCGTTTACACATAACACTGGGACTGTTTCCGCCATTGTAAAGGTGATAATTGATTAAAAAAAAAAAAAGAAAAAGCAAACCCATCCTCCCATTCAGCCCTCCTTCCTTTTCAATCTGCAGCCAAGATGAAATCACTGATAAGCAAAAGAAAAGACAAAAAGACACTGTTAGTCATCTCCCTCGATTCACACAACCATCACACGCTTCACGCTTTACTTTTAGCCTGAAGCAATGCGGCTTTCACGCATCAAAGTTTTGTTTTCGTGTGCAAGATGCTATCACATCTTTCGAGCAAGGAATCGTTTCCTCTTGTTTTATTTTCGCTTTTCAGATCGCAAGCATCATTGGAAACTTTGAATGCTTATCAGCTTACATCATTTAAGTGCAATATTTAAAAAAAATCACAAATGCGTTTCGGTTATTTTAACATCTTGAATCAGAAATCAGACATTTAATCGTTTCAGTCTTTGAATTAAATTAGAAGTTTATTGTTGCTTGATTCGTTTGAGTCAATACACATAGACAAAAACATATGTACTTTTATTACTGAGAGAAAATCTCAACAATTAGAAAATCTGGAACCATATATGGAAACAAAAGACAGTTGTAGTGTAACGGATGTGGAATTTGAACCAAAAAAGTGACTCACATGCTCAGTTTTAATATCTGGTCATGTGACCTTATCATCAGGGAATTTATTTGGTTGTAGGATGTTACAGACAGATAAATTAACACACGGCTACAAAGTTTTCACCAAAATCCATCCATTCTGGACTATTTGTCTGGCATTGCATTCATGTAACCTGTCTCTTAGAGATATAAGTTATTACAAATACCTTATTTAGATCTAGTAGATACTTAAATGGAAAATTATTGAGAATAAGAGTACAACAGGTTTAGAGTGACAGGTTTAGGCTACATCCGCTTCAGACTTCAATCCAAATACAGATCCGGATATTTGGAACATTAAACAGATAGAGCAAAAGATACAGATGTTATCATTCTGGTGTTGTAGGTTGCCAGGTTTTTGGGGCATGGGGCACTGGGTTAAAGGGTTATATATCTGATTTAAAGCTAACACTGACCGCAGTTTTAAAAGATTCGAGCATCATGAAGGTTTAGTTTTGGAATATAATATTATATAAAAAAAAATGTAACTTTTTCTTTAGTTGATGCTTCGCCAAAATCCATGTTGACTATTACATCAGTTGAAGCTATAAATGTGTTTTACACACACACACACATACACACGCATGCACAAGCACAAAGTCACCGTTATGTGTCCTGCTCTTCCAGGAGGCAGTTTTACAACGACATCAGGACTGTACGCAGGAAGCAATTCCCTCACAAACTCGACTGGATTTAACAACACACAACAGGTAGCTATAATCCACTTTCCCTTGCCTCAACTGTTGTAAACGTATGTCCTTTAGCACTTAGCTTAGCCTATACAAAGCCACTGCATGTCTGCATATGGAAGCCTTTACAAAACACGTGTACACTTGCGTATTATTCACATGATATGGACCCGACAGTGCACATCGCGCCAGGTAGCTAAGGTCGGATTTTTTTACTACTTTCACTGATGTAAACAGATTTCCTTTATCTTTTAGACTCAGCCAGTGAATCTAACTTAACCCAAACTGGATTACTGGAAACTTTTATAAACCATCTGTATACTTACAAGCTTTTTACAAGACTCAAGTCAGCCCTAATAGATTTCTACTCATGCCAGCTAGTATGCGCAAAACACAGGTATTAAAAGTTTTACCCTTTGTGCTGCAGCTATATGGCTAACATTTCTAACATGAAAAAAAAAATCTCATGTTCTTCCCAATATACGAGCACCAGAAGGCTACACAACACCGATACCAAACAGATTTAACCTTATTTTTTTCCGTCATAAACAGCGCAATGACAGCGTATCTTCTTTGAAGGTTAGGTTAGCATCGGTTGTTACACGACAGCATGTGCAAACCGTATTTTTGGAACGTTACTGAAACATGTGTGTTCTTAAATTTCATCCACATGATAGGAATTGCTCCAAAATGTCTAGCCTGCTGCAGAGAAAGGATTACCTCTGTGATATTCTCACATATGCCTTACACCACGAGGGCAAAAGAGAAGACAAAAAACAGATCGCTTCCCAGATGTAGCACATGACAGACATGTGTTCACGTTTACATATTATGTGAGGAAGTAGCTGTGTTTGTAGAGTGTTTCAATCATGTATCGCATTACAGCCATCCAGCAAGTTTGTGTCTGCTATAAATATAAAGTACATTGGTATATGAATAGAGTTCATATTTCTGTGGATTCTGTGTAGAAATGTTAGCATAACCTTTTACACACACAGACACACACACACACACACACACACACACACACACACACACACACACACACACACACACACACACACACACACACACACACACACAAGCAAATCCCTGTAGCTGAAAGCAGTTAATAATAGCTAAGACATATATATTGCAGCTAGTAGTAGCAGCTAACACTTGCTTCTTACTGATGCTAACAACTGTTAATATTAATAGCAACGGAACAAACTGCTGGAATGAAGAGTATATATATATATAATAGCTAAAGTTTGGCATTAAATAGCAGCTAGCAGTAGATAACATTAGACAATAACAGTGACTAGCACTTAGAACTGTAGCTAGCATTAATAGCACTATCACTTATGTTGACTTATTATATCTATTATACTAGCTACTATTGAGTTTAAGACTTAGATTAGATTAGTTAGATTAGCTGAAATATAATAGTTGCTAACACTTATAGTTCAAATGAGCTAACTGTAATTGTAGCTACACCTTATAGAATAGAGTAACTAACAATAAAAGGAGCTAACACTTAGAACATACATTTTCTAACAGTAATACTACCTAGCACTTACAGTAGCTTACAGTAATAGTAGCTATTACTTACCATAGATAACTGTAGTAGTAGCTAACGCTTCCAAATTACAGTAAGTATAAGTAGTAGACGACTGCACTTAGAGTAGCTATTAGTAATAGTAGCTAACACTTACAATAACTAACACTGATAGTAGTTAACACTTAATAAAGCTTACAGTAGTAGTAGCTACCACTTACAGAAGCTAACAGTATCAATATTAGTATCAATATACTGTTATTCCGGTTAACTATTAAGTGAATAAACTAGTAACATTATAATACTGGCATTGTTAAATATTCTGCTATAAAATGACACAGTACACAAGTTTACACAGACTTGGTGTGTTTGTGTGTGTAGGATTACCCATCATACCCTGCATTTGGCCAGAGTCAATACACGCAGTATTACAACAGCAGCCCGTACACATTGCCCTACATGACCAGCAACAACACGAGTCCTACCACGCCGTCCACCACGGCCACATACACGCTGCAGGAGCCGCCGTCCGCCATCACCAGCCAGGCTCTGAACGACCAACCAGCAGGTGACATGCTAGTATCAACTGGCTGCTTATAAATAAGCTCATGAGTTTCAGCTATAGTATTCACAGGATGTCCATCAAACAAAGGACTGGAGAAGACAAATTCCAATTAGAAAAAGCATTTCTTTTAAAAGTTCTATTGGCTATTTGCCCCAGATTTAAATAATGACTATTGATATAGTTCTTATGCTTTTTTCATTGTTATACTGCTATCTTGATTTTGTTTCCTCAGGTACCAATGTCACATCATAAAAGTATTCTTTGGTCATGTGTTAAAGGTTAAGGCGCTAAATTTCTGGCAGACATTTTGTTTCAACCTCAAAGCGGGACCACTGTTAAAACTAAAAGTCACCACCAACATACATATGAATGATATAAATCTGATATAAATATACAGATCTACAGTATAATAGCTAAGATATTCATAAAGTAGTAAATAATCATAGCTAACAATAATAACTAAAAACCTAATTCTACAAAAAATATGTAGAATTTACAAAATTCTACAAAAATTCTTAATTTTTTTTGAATATCTTAACATAGAGACAAAGTGAAGACCAGATTTTAAAAGAGCTTCTATTTTTTTTTATTGGACAACCAATCACAGTCGTACCTAGCATTGGGTTCAGCCCCGCCTCCTCTCTAAGATAAAAGTTGTTATATTTTCCTTTTTCAGAGTTGATCTGAGAATCTCTGAATCATTCTTCAGATAAGGTTCCTAGCTAAATAGATTTTAAGCTAAATTAGGAGCTATTTGAGATCATTTGTAGAATCTAGATTGAATACAGACCCAGGAGTTTATTGAATCTAATAGCAGTAAATACTAGCTACCGAACTGTGTAAAAGTCACTAATTGATGATACAGTTCCAAATACACTAGGTTCAATGTTGAAATGTAAACAAAACATGGAAAAAACGAACCGAAAGACGTCGTTATATTATATATTATCTTAAGCTATCCCTGTTAAAGGACCCTTTTAAGCTCAGATTGCTGACACAAGCAGAACATAGTACATTTTAGTAGTAAGTGATAAAGTACACTGTAGTCACAGGTCTATCTCCAGAAAATTTTCATCATAAAACTTTATTATGTCACCTAAAATAAAATATACATACATAACATGATTCCTCATATTAATTAGTTTTCTACAATTCTACTTTCAGTTAAACGTTCAAATAAGTAATTTTGCCATGATCAGAACATTCAGGCCAAAGCAGGACACTCCAGACCTTCATCCAGACTTCGAAACCATTAGTGTTGAATAAACGGTATCAGGGGTGTAAGAGGATCGGATAAACGGATTCAGCTGCATGTTGTTCGGGTTTTGAAGGTGAAAGCCTTTTTTCTTCTTCTTTTAATACACTTTTTTGTGTCTTCCTGCAGGAGAGTACAGTACAATCCACAGTCCATCAACCCCCATTAAAGATTCAGATTCGGATCGATTGCGTCGAGCCTCGGATGGAAAGTCACGTGGTAGAGGAAGAAGGAACAATAATCCGTCTCCACCGCCGGACTCTGACCTTGAGGTACTGTGCAAACATACTTTCTGCTTCCAGTAAATTTCACAGAGGAATTAACTCGAATCGTTGAATAAAATGTCATACATGAGTAAAAATTTTAAAAATCGACAAGAAAACGTTTTTGTTAATTATAGAAATTGTAGCATTTGTGGTAATGCTGTGTATTTTTTAAACTGTATATTTTTATATTTAACATAAAATGTAAAGGTGCATCACATTATTGATTTCATATCCCCTAGCATGTTAACATATCTTGCTTAATTAGTTGGACATTATCGATTGTGTTAATGCAGGAACTAAGAGGTTAAATTTTTTCCATTTCCACCCATGCCACCTTTTCCCTTGGCCCTTAAACCCCAGTGCCCTCTTTATTGACAAGCGTCTCAGTTTGCACACGTCATTGATTTAATGTTCTCCTTCTCCGTTCACTTCCAGCGCGTGTTCATTTGGGATTTGGATGAAACGATTATCATTTTCCATTCCTTGCTCACGGGGTCTTACGCCAACAGATACGGACGGGTGAGTGATTATAAAATGAATGAAAGGTTAAAAAATCAAGCACTTGTGATGTCACAAAATTTCGCATGATTGAAATCTCCTATAAATGTTCATTTCAAGCTTTGTTACACTCATGCCTTAATACGCCAAACAGAAACTTGTGTACTTGTGATGTCACAAAACTGGCCAGTTATTCGAAACCTGTTGCAAAGTTTCAGCTTGATTTATTTGATTACATTATTTGACTCGATCCACCAATCAGAAACAAGTAGGTACTGGTGAGTCTTAAAATGTCAGATGAATGAAATCTGCTGTAAAGCTTCATTTCTAGCTGTGGGTTTCATTTTTGACAGTTAATCACAAACAAGTACGTGAGCCGTCAAAAAGAATGGTCAGGATTGAAATCTGCGTAGTTTTATTTTTATGCCATTTTGTAGAGATTAGAAAAAAACAACTGTTTCTACATTGTTTTGATAAAATACTGAAGAGAACTTAAAACAAAATTCCAGAAGTTTCCTTCATTCAACAAGCTGCTCTAATGCTACACAATAGCAAACACCATCCTCTTCAAAAAAGATACACCGAAGCCCTGAATCCCATCATATTTAGTGAATTTGTTGCGTCGTTCCAAGACCAGTTTGACTAATTGTTTCCTTTTTTAATCGTCCCAACGAGGCCTGAGAGGAATGCGATTTGGCCTGCAGCTGTCTGAAATATGTGACCGCAAAACAGTTGCACTGAGAATGTCACTTCACACTTCTTAAGCGTTTTTTTTTTTCTTTCGCTTTCCTGTCCTTCAAAAATACTTCATTGTTAGTTTAATGAAGTGCTTTCCAAACCTTCCGCTCTTAGCGAGATTAGCCTGGTACTTTCCGGGATTGTGAAACAGACAGATGGCTACATGGAGCAGAGTTGTGTTATGGTCATGAGACTGTGTAAAGGTAGAAACATCATGGAGCTGAAGAATAATGTTGGACGGACGTTCCAGATGCTAATAAACATAGAGTTGTGTCAGCCAGAGAGCTGTTTCTGGTACCTTATAAAACAGCCTGGGCTGACATCATGGTTTAATATTTAATATTTAATAGAGGTATTGTGAATAAAATGCTGGAGTTTGGATTATTTGGACTGATTCTCAAGGCTTACTGATGATCGCCTGAGTTTATTTGACTTGGACTGACTTTCTGCAGATTGAGAGGAATTGGGTTGGTTCTAATGACGGTGTTGTGTAGCTGTGTGTATGTGCGTATATATATATATGTGTGTGTGTGTGTGTGTGTGTGTGTGTGTGTGTGTGTGTGTGTGTGTGTGTGTGTGTTGATGGAGTCGTTTTGCTCTCTTTGTTCCTGCTGCGGGGTGTTTGATGGCTGCAGTGTTTTGTTTTAGAGCCTAGAGAGCTTTGCCCCTCGACCCTTAACTCTGTTTATTTACTTTGTCTTTGCTGTGCATGCTGGGAAAAAAAGTGAGCCTCTGGGCTTCAAACACACTACACACACACACACACACACACACACACACACACACACACACACACACACACACACACACACACACACAGTCCTCTCCTTCTGCAGTTGAAAGTAGGTTTATTACCATGACCATACCAAGATAACATTCAAAGATGCTGTATTGCCTTGTACATGGAGCTGAAAGGGCCTCGGCAGCCTCTCTCTCTCTCTCTTTCTCTCTCGCTCTCTCACTCTCTCGCTCTCTCATACACTTTCAAACATTCTGCACACACTGCATGGCTCTCACAGACCTTTATATGTCCTCAATTTGTTTTTTCTTAAATGTCTAATATATATATATTTTTTTCTCATGACACAAACTTAAACACATTACACATATCACGTATATAGTGTAAACATCACAATTCTCACAAACATTCAAACGTTATTAACCCACTACCAGTAATCTTACAAAACCTCACTGTCACTCAAATAGTAATAAATTAAAATAAAATAATGATGCAATGCTTTACAGTGTAATGATCACACACAGATGTCTGTGTTATTGATGAAAAAAAAAACAGAAGAAATCTGAGAGCCATTGAATGTGTTGGATTTTTGTGTTAATGTATTCAGATTGGAAAGAATAAACAGAATTTTTTTTTTTCTTTTTAAATATATCTAATATTACTAATTATGAGATGAAGATGTTGGTTAATCTACAATGTTTCGTAAGAACAGAAGAAGCAAACGAACCTAAAAGAAACCTTCAGGTTTAAGTCATAAGCCCCTTTCTGACTGCACTGCAGAAAAAGTGCTGCAGCTTTCCAACAGTCAAGTTCTCTAAATATTTCCAGTCGTTTAAATAAATCATGCTATGAAATACAGATGAGATGAGAAAAGACGTCGAACAGAAACGTTTCTTTCGGCGATGAATGCGTATGAGAAACGGGTGTTGTATCGGAAATATTGATTATATTATAGAACGATGGAGATGGATGGAATTTAAGTTAACAGAGCTGGAACAGAGCTACAATGGAAGCAAAGAGGTAAAGAAAGTGTGTTTTTTTTCCCTGCTGAAGGCACACTATAAATAGAGCTGTATTGGAAAAGTGCACTGCTGTGGTTATCAGTTATCCTAATTGGCATAAAGGCAGCTCACTTCCATAAAGCTGATGGCTGAGACCAGCTGTGTGACCATCAGGATTTTAGGGTGTGCCTCTATGTGTGTGTGTGTGTGTGAGTGTGTGTGTGTGTTGGGGTGGAAGGAGGGTGGTTATTTGGCGCCCTGCCGATGATGGCTGATGGCTAAAAACAGGTGGAGCACTGACAGGAGCAGAGCCTTTTGACCCTTTGGCCTCCTTGTATTCTTAACTCCTTCTGTTGAATGATTGTTTCGATTTAATTGGAGGGGATTCACCACACTGCAGAAATGCACTTTACATTCCTCTCAGCACCAAACGCGTTTTTATTAACTGTCGGATGCAAAACGCAGACGGGTTTCACGAAGTCGATGAGTAGCGGGCTCATAAATAGATATTATAGCAACATGGACGTATCCAAATGTATTCAAATATTATACCGTATGTGTGTGTACATGTATATTAGTGTCTGAGCACACAACCATCACCGTGGATTAAAGTGAGCTGTAAAGACTTTCCTTTTATAGAAGTTTCAAGACAATTTAATTTTCCAGACACAAACAATAAGAAGGGTTACGGTGTTACAGTAGGGTTCGTTTACTCTCATTTGTATTTCTGCTTTCGGTTATTTTTTTGTGATGGACACATGACAGATAAAAACATTCCAGCTTTACTGTGTAACAAGTTTACTCTTTCTTTGTGTCACACCTCAAAACTCTCACACTGGTTAAATACAAGAACTAGTTTTATTCGATCAAACATTAATCCGACCTTTTTTCTAATCTAGCCTTATTAACGCGGTTCTTATGAGGATCACGGAAAAGCAGACATAGAAAATATGAAAATTCATACCAAATCTGTTGGAAAACGTATGGGGGCAGTCATTAGAGAGTCTGACTCGTAACCTGAAGGTTGTGAGTTCGAGTCTCAGGCTCATGACCGAATTGCCCTTGAGCAAGGCACTGAACCCCCCAACTGCTCCTCAGGCGACGCAGCGTAAATGGCTGCCCACTGCTCCGGGTGTGTGTTCACTGTTGTGTGTGTGTGCACTTTGGATGGGTTAAATCCAGAGAACGAATTCTGAGTATGGGTCACCGTACTTAGCCTTATGTCACTTCACTTCAATTCATTAAAAAAAGTCTCATGACTCTAGGAAGAAGACTCGTGGCTTTAGAAAAAAAGAGGTTTTTTGTTGTTTCTTATTCATTTATTTATTTAATGAAGGAAATCTTCATAATTCATATACAGTAACTAAAACTTAGTTTCATTTTCTTAAAAAATAAGCCAGAAAATAGAGCAAAACCAGGACAGAATGTATAAATCCTTTTTCTAAGCATACAAAGCCTGAATGTATCTACACATGCAATATAGCAGAAGTACGGGAAGAAGCTATAAGTCTACAAAGACCATTTCCAAGCGGCTAAACCAACAGACAGAAAAAAAAAATGCATAAAAATTGCGCAAGCAACAAAACTCACCCAAGCAATCAGCCATCACACGTTACAAACAAAACTAGATTCTGTAGATTTCAACGGTATAATGATGAGCACTCTGTGACCAAGACTCATAGAACCATAGGCAAAAAAAAAACAAACACTTTGAGATATATTCATTTTAAATTGAGCAGAGGCTCAAATCGAAAATAGGTTAATTAATGAAGACGAAATGCGGAACTGACTCTGTGTGTGGTTTTTCTGCACTTAAATCATTTTCATTGTTGAGTGTGACACGCAATCAGGAGAAAAGCTCAGGTGATTCTTCAGGTAGCTTTACATTTAATCCCCACTGCTGAACACAGACTCTCTCTCTCTCTCTCTCTCTCTCTCACACACACACACACACACACACACACACACACACACACACACACACACACACACACACACACACACACACACACACACACACACACACAGAGGAACAAATCCTCTCCTTCACCTGCTCTCCTCTCACTCCCTCTCTTTTAATAACTAGCTCAGAGATTAGGAACATGAAGCCCAGTGTGAACTACGATGACAACAACAACAAAAAAAAAACATTTAAAAGGAAGTGATTTATTCATTGTCTGAATCCACATTTAATAAGAATTGCAACGACTTCAGAGCTCAAAATTCAATTCCCAAATCAAATTCAATTAGCACAGCTAAAACAAATGAAACATTTAGGAAGAACCGACACAGATACAGATATAAACAGATGAACCGTGGATCAATTATATTTTTCTATTGCTGTCTGTTTTATGAGACAGACGCACGCTGTTCACTTTAATTCTGTTAATCAATGTTAACTGAAGGGATATCTTGAAGTCTGATGTTTATAGATGCTTAAATAAAATAAAATAAAATAAAATAAATAAATAAGAGAAACATTTCCTTTGGCATTTTGCCTCTTGATAATATTAGGGCTATTACAGTAAGTTAAAGCTTCAGCATTTGTGTGTGTGTGTGTGTGGGGGGGGGGGGGCTTTTTCCATTTTTTAACTCAACTCTGTTGTGTCTGAGAAACTCCAAATGCATTCAAGTGTAGATTAAACCGGCATCCTGTCCAAGGAAGATTGTAAATGGAGTTTTTATGGCTTAATAATGAGATAATAATGATGCAGAAACTAAAGCATGTGAGGAATTGTGCGTTTATGATAGCAGAATGGGCTTCAGTTCACCTGAATGGGCTTACAGTCTGAGCTAATTAAATCCATGAATGGGTGTAAATCTGACAGTTTTTTGTGAAATGTCTAGTATTAGTATGGAGAGGTAGATCAGTTAGATTAGATTAGTAGATTAGTATCAGTTAGGTTGATAAGAAAATATGTTAAAGACTTGGACTTAAAAATTTCAAGGCCTCTTCTATTTCCATTGATGTGATCGATGCAATACACTGTTCCTTAAAACAGACCTGATGCCACAAACACTTTTCCAAAAAGTGGACTTGATGGATCATCTACAACTCCGTATATGGACATCATTGTGACAATTGAATTTTCATCTAAGGACTTATTGTGACATCTACATTTTGACATATGGACAAAATATGACACATCCATTTCCATATATGGACTTATTGTGACACCGACAGTTCTATATACTCTTTGTAATTAATAAGATGCCTACATTTCCATATAAGTACTCAGTAAGGATTTTCACGCTTTTGAACCTGAGACGTTTTTGTGTTTCTTATGTTGGATGACTGTTGCTAAGCATCTAGTCAAAGCATTGTTACACCGCATTGTTTCACATTGTATATGTTTGGCACCACAATGCGAGGTTGACATTGAAAAAGCCATTCTAATCCTGCATCTGAGCAAAATCTGAGCTGGTGAAAAGCAAAGCTAATCCTGCTTCTAAATTACAAGTGCGAAATGTTTCAATACCGTTACAAACAGTGTTAAGAACAATGGCAACCCAGGGTTAAGTGCAGTGTGAAAAGATCTATGTAACACCTACATTTTCATATATGGACTCCCTATAATGCCTATATTTCCATATATGGAGTCACTATAACGCCTACATTTCCATATATGGTTTTGTGTTTGCTGAGATTTGCAGGTGAATCCTGTATAATTGTTTCCATAATGTTTCATTGATTTTATTTTGTTATTTAACTAATCAGTCGATGTTTCATATTTTCCAGGATCCACCGACGTCTGTGTCATTGGGACTCAGAATGGAGGAGATGATCTTCAATTTAGCAGACACGCATTTATTCTTCAATGACTTAGAAGTAAGTGCTCAAGCAATTTTTTTTTGAGCTGATTTCTTTCGAAATCAATAATTTGTCTGGCATTCATCCTTATTTTAATTGATATTTGACGTTAAGAATTTGTTTGTACCTGTAATGAGAACATTTTAAACAAGCCTGTCTTGAGTAGTGAAAGTCGTGGTGTGGATCCAGAGAACCTTTTCTGGCTCCTTTCTAAAATGTAGTCATGTTTGGATATTCTTTTGGCTTGTTTAGATGAAATTTGCTTAAACTTAGTAAAAGAAATAATAGAACAGAACCACCTACGCTGACTTTCTGTGACAGAAAGTAAATGTTGTTGCCTTCTAAACAAAACATTCCCTCAGCATGTTTTCTTGATGCTTAGTCTGGAAGTAAAGGTTGTTATATTATGACTTAGTGTTGATCTAAAGCGATTCATTTTACTTAATTTCAAGAGAAAACCGGTGACTCTTGTTGCCCAGTGCTAAAAGGTCCTGTGGCTAAATATCATAAAACTACTGCCAGAGTGTAAATATAGATTTATGTTGTTTAGCTTAGGTTTTTTTACTTTAAAAGACAATCTTTTCTACCACAACCTTGTTCCAAAGCTAGCTCAGTTTAGCGTAAACCCTGGCAACCCTATGTGTATGTCACTTTATGAGTGAGTTCAGTCCAGGGAGAGTAAAATGGCAGCTTGTGTTTCCTGCCTCTCAAAACTCCCCCTAATTCTGCGCTAATCTTAGCGTACTTTCCTTATCATAACATGTAAAGCTCAATCCCGAGATTGAAGATAAGTCACAACAGACTGTATATGTTACATTAAGGGTACGACACATTATGAACACACATACGAGATAAGTCACAACACAGTGTTCAAGTTCCATTCTGAAGCTTAGCAGCAACAAGCGTTTAATGGCAGAAAAGTTCCACAGCCGTGATGTATGACCTCAGAGCCCGAGGGACATGATGAATTTTACATGTCCTGTCAGTCTCTCTGTTCAATCCACCCCAAGACCACTTTTGCCCCTTTTTGCCCCTCCCCCCTCCACCCAGGGCAATTTGTCAGTGTCTAGGGTTTCTCTATGTACTTGGAGTGTCTATGTGTCATGCTGTGATGCTATTCACTCGTCTTGGTCATGGTTTGGGGCGACCCCCATTCTTCTGGTTCATGCAGATCAGTGTAAAATCTGCCCCCAGGGGCAATTACTGCACGGATGTCTGTCTGCTTTACCCAGTGAGGGGTAAAACCTCGACTGGCTGGGTCAAATTTGCCCTCAATTGGTTGCATGGTAAGAGTGTTAGCTCACGTCTAGGTATTTTTAGAATTTTTTTAGCGATTACGATCTTTTTTTTAAAGCTACAAACACTTCAAAATTTGTCCTTCGAGTCAGTCAGACTCTCACAGAAACACTTAGATAACTTAAGCTATGTAGCAGGCATATTAGACACTGCTTGTGAGGGATTTTGGTGCTTTAACTTGGAAAGCTAAACCTACGTCTTGTCGTTCAAGTTGTTCGACACAATACGATTGTTTCTATCAACTTGGAAATTTGGACACTGATTATAAGCTATAAGTAATAAAGACAATGACTAAGACTAATGAGATGCAACCGTTGAGTGATTGGACAATGAAAGGGCACAGTGACCACATAAACAAGACAAATCTGTAAAAATTATCCTTTTCTTACTTGTTTACTAAGAAAATATTCTGTATGACTAAAATCGCAGTCAATATACTTAGCAATGATTGCTATACAAAGTGGACAACCAGCCATGTTGTGTTTATTATGTAAATATATAATAATTTAAAACCTTCCCAACCAAAAAAAGTTGTAAAAACCTCGAAAACAAACAAGCAAAAAATTAAATAATGTTAAGGTCTTAATGTACTCTTAGGAATTGGAGGAACTTCTATGAAATAAATGTTAGCTACGTAACTTGCAGGAAATTTTGAAATTTGTTACCCCTGTTCCTTTTGGTTGGCCTTTAGCACATAATTAAAGCGACTATTAACACATCACACAATGGCCACTTCTTATTCAAAATGTCATTTCTTATTTCGCATTCAAGACTTGCACAAACCCAACCTAACCAAAGCCCAGCTCTCTCTCTCTCTCTCTCTAATCCGACACCGCTGACCCACAAACTTTTCCTTCACGTCCTGCTCGCGTCTGACCCTGCAAGAGAGGAAATGTTTTGTTTGATACTTAAGTGTGAAGTGAGCTGCCAAGTTTCATTAGTCACCGACCTTTTCGGACGAGGAGGGAAAAAAAAAAACGAGCGGACAGAAAGAAAATGTTTGTGCTGCCCGAGACAGCCGAGTCACAGTCGTGCGATCAAAGTTAATGGGCGGCAATTGGCTGTTAAATATTCCAGCATGTTCGGCCACATCGGATCGAGCAAACTGCACTTTGCTTTAATAGATGCGGCCGTGCCGTTTTCTGAGAAGTACGAAAATGAGGCTGTGACAAAAAGCTTCAATGTGGCTTTAACATCTGTCCCGTATTGTGATTCCTGTTTCATGTGCCCGCGGATGAATTGGCAGCTCGAGCAATGGAGCCTCTTATAAAAAATGGGTTCGAATGTCGCATAGTTCCGTCGCTCTGCTTTATCTCAACAAGGGAATTATTACAGCTCATTCTGACAGGTCTAAAGCCAAGGATGGTTCTCTTAAAAACTAGAACAGCATGAGGGCAGATTCTCCAAAACAGAGTTTGACGGTAAAATGAGTGATATTTTATAAAACAAAATAAATAAATAAATAAAATTCGACCCCTTTTTTGAATGTCGATGTTCTTTTGCGGTGAGCACTGCGTGTCTTTGGTCGGTCGGTTCCATATTTACAGGCTTCGACTAAACACAAGTGAACACACTCCTTTAGTGTAAACAACACCACAGCAGGTCTGTATTTATGGCTCTGTCCAAACACGTATGCTATATCTAATTTAGTCAGAGCCATAAAGGGAAACCCCATTGCTACCACACACACACACACACACACACACACACACACACACACACACACACACACACACACACACACACACACACACACAAAAGTGTGTATTACTCAGAATACCCAAAGCATTAAGGATATGCTGCAGAGGAATATAATATTCCATAACTAATGGACTTTTATGACTTTTAAGAAGTTGCAGTATGTTTTGTTAACACTGAGTGGTGGAAATAGTTTCTGGTATAAATTATGTTGATACGAACAAAATGTCGACCCTTCAGTAAAAATTAAAGTCATGTTTTCAGGAGCAGAATAACTTTTAGAATAGTTTTACTGACATTACAGATCAAATCAGTGCATATTATAATCTGTGTATTATCTATATTAGTTATGGACCGTTATGGGTGAGACAAGTTTTGTATAAAAGTGCAAAAGATTAGCTGTAATGGAAATAAGAATGAGGAATAAACGAGAAATTGTAGAACGTTGTATGGAGACATAAGCGGGAAGTCTTTCTTTGCTAATATGACACTTTTTTGGAAAGCTCTTTAAAGCTTGTCTGGTTTGGTGAAATGCAGAGACACTCCGTAACAATAAAGGGAGATAGTCAGACAGATAGACAGATAGAAAGACAGATAGAAAGATAGATAGACTGTTGACGGTTGCGTCTATGCGTGTGAGTGTGTGAGACTTCCTTACAAAAGTGTGTGTCTGTGTGTATTTATATGTCTATCTATTGCTAAAGTAACGATGCACAGAAAAGAACTCAAAAGAAAGAGAGCATACCGAGCTGGTCAATGTGTATCAGTTACACACACACACACACACACACACACACACACACACACACACACACACACACACACACACACACACAAACACACACACACACAGGCCACCGAATCAACATAATCCCTCAGCATATTGATGTCACTCTATAAGCCATAAGATAATAAAGTGTGCAGAGAAATGGATCCTTTTTTTGGCCACTTAATTATTAATATTTTACAAAGACAAGAGGAATCCATAAAACACTCATCAGCAACGTGATCTGTTTATTGATTGGATGTACAATATTCTGTATTTTATTCTTGAAGAAAGATGTTTGGAGGAAATAGATATATCAAGACCAAACCCGACAAATACATGAACAACACTGCAGGCATCATTGTGGTCTAATAATTATTTTAAAACTGCAGAAAGAGTTATTTAAAAGTAATATAAGGTCAGGAGGTTCAATTAAAAACTGGGATATTTAAACAATTAGACAATAATATAATTTACAAGAAAGAAACCTGTGAAACAATGTGCTACAAACTGAGTTGTGTATTTGTGTATTTTCTGGAGTATCGATCAACGATCACCTTTTTACACAAACCTGTGCATTTTTCTAACGCAATCTCACTTCTTCATAACGTGTCCCGTGGTCTACCGAGAGTGAAGTGAGTGTGTGCTAAGATAAAAGCATTCCACTTTGGGTGTCTGCATGTCTCTCTGTGTGTGCGTGTGTTTGTGTGTGTGGTTTTGGGTTTAGTCTGCATCTATTTTGCCCTTCTTGCTCTCTGAGACCGCCTGTAGAACAGAGTTCCCTGCCTGAGCTGGGCAGGGTTTAAATTAAACACACACACACACACACACACACACACACACACACACACACACACACACACACACACACACACACACACACACACACTAGGGAAGAGCGTGATGACATGGCAAAGCTGTGACTCTTTTAGCTTAACACAGCAGTTAAGATAAAGAGCAATTCAAATGGGTTGATTGTTACTGTAGTAGAAATGAAGCACTTTTATTATTATTATTATTATTATTATTATTATTATTATTATTATTACGTTCACTTGATTTACTTGCATTCATTAGTTTAATGGATTAAAACTGAATACAGGCAACTTATCAACATCATTAGTTTTAGTTTTAGTATTTGATTCTTGCTTTATTATTATTATTATTATTATTATTATTATTATTATTATTATTATTATTATTATTATTATTATTATTATTATTATTTAACTGAACACATTCCTCTGAGTATTTCTCACACATTGTAAAAACAGATACTTTTTTGAATTTTTGGTTTATTATTTAATGCTAAGAATGCTTATTATTATTGTCATATTGACAAATATGAATTATTTAGTTTCTTTTTACGTACATTTTTGAAGTGCTTCTTCTATATTGTAGGTCAAGCTTCTGAGCGTCTGAACTGGTAAATGCATTTCTATGGTTTTGTTGAACCTCTCCATGACCTGCTCTGCATCCTAACGTTCCCCCATAATTCCACAAACTCCTCCAAGCTTATCAAAATAGAGGAGCAACTCTTTTGAAAGTGAAATAAGTCATTATCATAACTTTCCCTGCACTCTCTCTGTGTGTGTGTGTGTGTGTGTGTGTGTGTGTGTGTGTGTGTGTGTGTGTGTGTGTGTGTGTGTGTGTGTGTGTGTGTGTGTGGATATGTGTGGATATGTGTGTGTGTGTGTGTGTGTGTGTGTGTGTGTGTGTGTGTGTGTGTGTGTGTGTGTGTGTGTGTGTGTGTGTGTGTGTGTGTGTGTGTGTGTTTAGGCGCTGGATTTGACTCTGCGGATTTTAATGTGTGTTTTTTTGTGTCTAGACACGGCAGCCCTCATGGGTCTGTTGGAAGAACTAAAGAGAGAAAGTAGAGCCTTCAAAAGGCAGCCCTGTCTATCTTCTCTCAACATGTCCCCCTCCTCCACACACACACAGACACACACACACTACCCGTACCACATCATCACAGACGGATAACACTACAGGGTTGACAGGAAAACAGCATTACTAACAACTCCATGCCAAATGATGGCAATAAGAAAGCATAGCTTATTTGCAAGAAATGAAATAAATAATTAATATGTCCTTATTGTGGAAGATCAATGTAATTAAAAAAGTTAAAAAAGCCCTAATATTGGGTTTAGAGGAGAGTTGTTCATGTTTATTTCAAGGCTGTGTTTTTTACTCCTTTTACAGCATGTTCTCTTGCTACTCTTAGCAAAATTCTTTTTTAACCAACTCTATGATAAATTGCTGCGTTTCCACTCTGTCCTGACTGAGGCTTTTCACTCCATATTTAATGTGCAAAAAAACAGTCAATATCATGATACCTGCGTTTCCACTGAGTTGTTTTGTGTATTTGTGCTTGTGTGTGTTTAAATTCCGTGACTATTCAAGCATGAATTGTGGATTGGAATGAAGTGGGTCTGAAGAACTTCCTTTGTTCTTTATATCCTCTATCTGACCCACAGGTAAGCTCTCTCTCTCTCTCTCTCTCTCTCTCTCTCTCTCTCTCTCTCTCTCTCTCTCTCTCTCTCTCTCTCTTTCTCTCTCTCTTTCTCTCTCATCTTGCCCCATCAGCAGTCAGGGTAGGTGGGGTGATGGGTTGCTAAAGCTAAATTTCGGGGTCACGACCCCCCCTTAGAGATGACAGACTTTGCGAATGGAGTAGCGGCATTGAGAACCTGCGAACCGTGGCTCGGGCTTTTTCACATGGGCCGAGCTTGTAGACTCAGAGGAATGCCGTGATGATGGCCATAATCGCTCACACTGTGCTTTTGTTACTTAGCTCGCTCACCTGAGTCTGAGAGAACAGATAGAATTTGAAGAGGAATCAGAATCAAGCTTTAGAAACACAGACTAAACAGATATCGAAATTTGTGTAACAAATACATTACGTACACAATACATTGTAGAGACAACCAGAATCATAACTGTGAAATTGAGTCTGTCATAATGAGTTACAAGAGGAATCAGGATCTGAATCATGATTAAATTCTAAATCGGTAAAAGGATCAAGTTCAGTTGTGAATCATTTGAGTCAGTAGTAAATAAAGACAAAAAGAAAACTTTGAAATTAATTTAGATCACAATTTAAAAAAAAAACGATGTCAATCAAATACAAATAAAATGAGGAATTCTGAATCAGTGATTTTGAATCAGAATCAGTATATAACATATTGAAATACTTCTTCATTCTTCATGATTCCTAGTTATTACAGTAAGGATTTCAATAGTTATAATTAGAAATTAGAAATATAAAGAATATTGGATTCAGAATCAGAATCTTTATAAATACAGGGAACACGATATGATTTCCTGACTCATGTCACTGAAATGAATCACTGAACCGGAAACTTGATTCTTCAGGTAAAGAGTACAAACATAAATTCCAGTCAGAGGAAGAAATATAGACATAATCTGCAGAAAATACACATAACACACACAGGCACGTGCACACACACACACACACACACACACACACACACACACACACACACACACACACACACACACACACACACACAGATATATATATATATATATATATATATATATATATATATATATATATATATATATACAGTAAAGATAGATTAAGCACACCTGCTGTATCTTTTTGATAGAGGTGAATCTGAATCTACAGAATCATTGAATCAGATTCCGAATCATTATCATTGTACACCGAATAACTAAATATCTCTTGGTGCTCTGAGCCAAACTAAATTCCCATCAGATAAGGAAAAACAACCTAAATGTACAATTAAAGAAATAAAGATACGTGTCATGAGTGGCATGTGCCGTTGTGTTTATATAAGGCATAAGCATCGTCGTCCTCGACTAAGACTCTCGTCTGGTTTGGGTCCTTTTCCTCCTGTGTGGGGAAGAAAAAAAACAAGGAAAAATGGAGGCAAGCCAGCTAGAGTAATGCAATACGGATGTTTCTAGGACGAGAGGGAAAAGCCAGGTTTTTGTAGTTTGAAATAATCATTTTCTTCTTTTTTGACGTACTGCAGCTCTCCACTGAGCCGTCAGTAGCAAAAGTCCTTCCTCTGGCCAACAGGAAGAATCGGCCTGATTGCTTAATGACAGACGACAGAGGAACAAAGGAGCCTCTGATAGCCACTCTGAAAGTAAAAAAAGCTTTTTCAGACGGTGAAATGAAAGAAGAAAAAAAAAACACACTCTGGGTGAGAAACAGTGAGGAGGTGATTTTTTTTATGTGCTTATGTTTTAGTTTTGTTTGAGGTCCTGTGTTTAAAGTGTGCGCTTTTTCATTCTGTCATCTCTGGCTGTTAGGACAAGGCCTTGTCAGACAGATGCTTGAAAATTAACAAGATGAGGGGAAAATGTGATGAATTAAACAGTAAGACAAATTGTTTGCTTAGGAAGTAATTATGTATGGTGCGTAGACGAGGATCTCGGTATAGTCTACAGTAGGAACATGTGGAGTGAGTTAGGGGTGATTGTAGGGTTTGTGAAGATTGCTGCTCAGCGAAGGAAGAGTCGAGGACACAGCAAGAGCAGCGATTCAATTTGCACTTTTATTGCCTTTGCTATCTCACCATCTTGATGAGATTTTTAGATTTTTCTACATACATGCGGTTTACTCTAAAATGTCTTCTCTTTTGGTAGCTAAAGCTATAAAATGAGACACCGGGGCAGCATGGTAGAATCTGTAACTGACACAAAGCTCTTTAGATTTAATTCTGGAGCATAATTAAACCTATATACCTAACACCAACTAACTCCAATTTTTTTCTCAAATAATCACTCTTTACAAACACGGTGAGCAGAGAAGCATCTCAGAATGCACAGTACTTCCATGTTAGCTTTCCTGTCAGCTCGAAGGAGGAAGGACAGGAATGCTAGTATCTCAGCATGCACGGTTCTTTGATGCTAACTTTCCTATCTTACCTCTCTGATTAACAACCAAGCTGCTGCTCATTAGATGTTTTTTGTACCATTCTGTTTAAACACGAATAATAAGCTAATAATCATCTTAATGTCTTAATAACTCTTGATCTGCATCTGCATGGTTTTAGGCACCACAAAGCTGCTACAGCATGATTAGCTGTTTAGAATTAGCTGGTGTACAATATGAAGAAACCAGTGAGGGTATTCATGTTCACAGTGTAGCAAAGTAACTATTTACAGGATTTCCTATTTTCTTACAAGCTTGCTATTTTTACCATATATAATGATATAATTAGAACCATATATAATGAATCATACAGTAATCTCAGCTAAGTGTATATATTTTGTGGGTAATTGAACTTCCTGCTGAACTTGTATTAGAAAAATTAACAACACTCTTTCAGTTTAGCTATATCTTTAAACTACTAAAGTACTACTAAAGTTGTTTGAAAGTAAATAAATTTCTTTTGACTTTATACACATCACTATGCATCTTGTAAATAATAACTGTGTAAACAAATAAACAAGAAACTGTGGTAAATAACAAACAAAACCCAACAAATCACCTCAGTATCTAACTAGCATACAGTTAGCTTCATATATTCCTGGAGTAAGAAATGAATATCTAGTATCTTGTATATATAATTCTGTAACTTTAGACTCACTGACTCTTATTTTTTTAAACAAATTCCAAAATACAGAATGAAATAAAAGAATAACATGCTAGTCTTAGCAGCAACCAGTGCCAATTTAATGGCTATGCTAAACAGCTAGCTATAAATGTGATAGAAGGTTGTTACATTATTGACAGAAATATTTCAAGACAGTTATACAATTGCTTAAAAGACAGGAAGATTATTGATTTATTGATTTATGATTTTTTTCAGTTATAGCCACAGTTTTTTTTCTTGTTTATCACATGACAGTATCACAGGAATGATCCAAGTGTACATCCTCTGACAACTGGCTATGCTCTGAAGTATTATTAAAATGTTAACAAGTGTGTGTGTGTGTGTGTGTGTGTGTGTGTGTGTGTGTGTGTGTGTGTGTGTGTGTGTGTGTGTGTGTGTGTCCAGAATTCCTGTGCCTCTGCTTCAGTACTAAATGTGCACCACGGCCTGTTAAAGCACTTACCGCTCATCCATTCCTGCTCATTTAGGCTTAACAGTGTTTACGAGTGCTTAAGAAGGACCAATAATGAGTCTCGTGAGTTTCTGTAAGACGCTCAGCAGTCAAGTAGTTTATGGGAAATCCTGCTGTGTGTGGTGATTGTCAGAGGTTGCAGCGTTCTTTGCTTTTTTATTTTCCTCCCCTTCTTTTTTCTTTTCGTGGAGGTCTGGCAGTCAGCAATGCAACATTTAATTGTGGTAAAGGCAAAATAAATAAACTCAGGCTGTGTAAGCCTGAAGTGACATCGGCTGATTGATGAAATGTATTTTATTGAAACTCGTTCAGATTGCTCAGTGGAAGTGAATGTTACCAAAATAAGATTGTGTTTGAGCTAGCTGGCATTTCGGATATCGGCTAGTCGACTTTGTATTAACACAATTGCTAGTTTTATCATGAGATGAATCCTGATTTCAATCCACCATC
The DNA here is from genome assembly GCF_022655615.1 of Tachysurus fulvidraco. Lineage (NCBI taxonomy): Eukaryota > Metazoa > Chordata > Actinopteri > Siluriformes > Bagridae > Tachysurus > Tachysurus fulvidraco. The sequence goes on from NC_062542.1 coordinate 12,808,913, forward strand.
ATGCTACTTGGATATTCTAGCACTTTTTGCTACATGTAACCAAGGACTAGACTTTTTTTTTCTTTTTATCCTTGTAATGATTTTAGCCTGTCCAACACTGCTGTTTCTCACAGTGACAAATTGGTACTTTGTGAGTATTAAGGATCCCTTTCTAAAACAGATTACACAAAGAGCTTGAGCAGCTCTCCTAGGCAGTCCATCTTCTGCACCCATAATGCATTAAAATCTCCATGTGAGGTCACCCCTCCCTCTGTCACTACCTCGCTCCCTCCATCTACCGTGCCTCCTCCCCTTATCTGAGTCCACGGAACCCTAGAGAGGAGCAGAAGGCCACTGGGTCAAAGTCTTTTCCTCTTTGGATCTGGAGCCTCGCCGGGAGAGAAGGGCTGCATTAGAGCAAAGGTTCTCGGGGTCAAGATTTTAATTCTGTTAAAGAACAGCTGGTTCGAGTTTCTCCACACATCGCCCCCCCACAAATCCAGGGAGATGAAAAATTTGTTCAGAGGGGAACCAGTAAAATAAAAAAGGTTTACGGTCTAAAGCCCCTTTTACCCTTAGACTGCTCTAGCATTAGTCAGGAATGCAATAACGTCAGCATTTGGCCAGGTTTGGATCGAGTTAAAACAAGGAAGTCCTTTTGTTCATGTGTTCTTTGGTGTCTTAACAGATGCAACTTAATTGAACATCTGAAAGGAATGTTTTCGAAAAAAGAGATTTACAAATCTTCAACCAAACAGCAAAAAACTATTCTTCACATTCAGCTGATCACTCAAAGAGGTCATTATCGAACATTGAAAAAGAATTTAAAAGTTAGCCTGGCCTCAATTTAGCTCTTGGATTTATTTTAGCGTCTCTGTTTTCATCCTCTAATGCATCTGAATGTTGCAATCCGGTCTTTCCAACCCATCTAAAATATGTTGGATGCTAACGTCCAGGCATAACTCCCAAACATTCACGACTCTTCCAAGTGGTAGAGTCGAGGAGTTGGTGGTGGTGGTGGAGGTGGTGGGGTTGTGCAAGGGGTTTGGGGACGCCTATAAATGGAAAACTAATAACAGATTTTCAGTCTGCACTCTGCAGAAACACGCCTTGGGCCATGCTGGTGTGTGGCTCGGCAGCAATCAGAGGTCATAATTTCATTGGCGGTTAGCATCAGGTTCAATTTTTCTAGTATGTTACATTTAACAGAAAGTCTGGTTTGCGTTAGTGTCATTTTGGAGCTGAGGAACTTGCCGGCCTCTCCAAGAAAACGAAAGGAGCATGGATGCGCTCGTTATCCTGCAAGATACCGCTTCATTTAGGCATTGGCCTGCAACGAAGTAAGCGTTTTTGCTGCGGATAAAAAAGAGCTGAAAAATACAGACATGTTAAATGTTTATTACTAAAATAAAAAGGATGCAGCTTGGTTTTATAACTTAATATTTTGAATATTTTCAGTTTAATTTGCTTATTTAAAGTCAATGCCCATGTCACAGACCACTATTTTCCCTATTTAGTCTGTTGCTAATCCTCTAGTTAGCTTAGATCATGTTGCTGAATTAGTGATTTTTTTAAAGGCATGACTGTTTTTCAAAGGAGGCCATGCATATTAAAAAATGTTTTCAAAAATCCACAAAGCTTTTTTTATTATTAAATAGATTGAATAAATTGATTAATTTCTAATGAAGTCTCAACACAGTTTTTTTTTTGTATAATTTGATAAATTATGCAGGATCCTTTTTTATCAGAAATGAAAAGATACCCCATTGTATCATTAAAGTTAAGTAAGAACCTCAAAATCCTGAGTAACTTATATATGACTGCTTTTTAAAGCTTGTTAACTCAGCCAGCCAAGAAGAATTCTACAAACAGATATATGGCAAACAAACAAATCTCTAAGTGTTTTTGAAGCATCAGCGATCTCATCCCAGCTGATGTTTATCTAGCAATAGATGAAAAAGCATTAAGCTCTTCCCTCTAGTACTAGTGCCCAAGTGGCTACACCCTCGGTCCCCTGTTGATTGTGTTTATTTTTATTAAGATCGACCAGGTGGGGGCCTGTTCGAGCCTGGAAGTGGTTTCAGGCCATGATTTCTGCTTTCCGCCCTGAGCTCTAGGTTTCAAAAATGGGAATTCCACAGTTGTTGACATTACTCACTTCACATGGATCCGAGCTGCCAAATCGCACCCAGTTTCACACGTGTAAGCCATTAATCAAATCGGCCTACTTTAATTCAGATTGTCCTCTGTTTTTTTTTTTCATCTACAGGAGTGTGATCAAGTCCACATTGACGACGTTTCCTCTGACGACAACGGACAGGATTTGAGGTAAAGCTAGCATGGTGTTCAAATACGACATTTATATAGCTTGTCCTTGAAAATCTTTTTCATACACATCCAATTCTTTAGTACTTGACATTTCATACACCAAGACTCATCAATTACATTTGGTGCAAGTTGGAAAGTTACCACTACAGTCTGAATCTAATCTCTCCTTCTCGTTCGCCGTATTTTAGCACATATAACTTCAGCACGGACGGCTTCCATGCCGCCGCCACCAGTGCCAACCTGTGTTTGGCGACCGGTGTGAGAGGAGGAGTGGACTGGATGAGAAAGCTGGCCTTCCGCTACAGACGAGTAAAAGAAATTTACACCACCTACAAAAACAACGTCGGAGGTAATTCCGCAATAAAAAACGCTCAGGGCAAATTGCTGGGTTGGAAGGAGGGAAAAGGGGAATGGAAATGTGTGTCAACAAAAACACTCTGAGGTTTTTCCACCAAGCCTACAACTTGGGTTGGGGCTAAATTTTGAAATTTCTGGAGTTGTTTGCAAAAACGAGCCAACTCAAACAAGTCTCTTTGTTGGTTTTCAGGACTGTTGGGTCCAGCCAAAAGGGAGGCCTGGCTGCAACTGAGAGCAGAAATTGAAGCTTTGACAGATTCCTGGTTAACACTGGCACTGAAAGCACTAACATTAATCCACTCAAGGTAAGGAAAATTATTTAGAGAGCAGATCCATGAATCTAAAAATTACAGAATAGTCCTGGAGTCTATATTGTATGTTCCAAAACTTGGGAATTTGGCACACATTTTAAAGAGTCAATCATGGTGACGAGATTAACAAGTCGTTTCAAACGAAATCCAAAATAGAATCTGTTCTTTTTCTGCAATTCCAGGTCAAATTGTGTGAACATCTTAGTGACCACGACACAGCTCATCCCTGCCCTCGCGAAAGTGCTGCTCTACGGACTGGGAATAGTTTTTCCAATCGAGAATATTTATAGCGCTACAAAAATAGGTGAGTGATAGCTCCTCTATCTGCGGCTTCCTGTGGGCAGAACAATCAGGATATTATGTTGTTATGTGTAGACATCAGGAGACGCATTGCGCATGATTGGTTTAGGCTGCAGAAGGGGGCGGACACACAAGAGGTTTGATGTTGGTTTCTAAGGAAAAGGCCTAATCAGGCTAGGATCATTTTCTTGGAGCTGGTCCTGAGCTGGGCCTCTCTTTTTTTTTTTTTTTTTTTTTTCAGGCCTGCATATGAAACCACTTCGGCAAATTTATGTCATTCCACACGAACATTTTTGCCCCTCGCCCCCTCCACTCCTGCCTCCGCTTCTTCAAATGCAAAATAAACTCTAAGCATGGAGTCCATGGCTTTTTCAGGCCATCACTGCACACACAGAGACGGTTCTGGTTGCGGGCTGCATGCCTCCCTAAAACTCTGGCATTAGCATGTGAGGCTGATTTAGCTCGTTAAACTCCATTTGTCCCAGGTTTAGGGAGGAGAAAGACACACTTAATGCTTTTCAGGCCGCTTTTATCTGGGCATTGATCTTATCGAATCCCCCAAGCTACGGCTAAGTGTTTACACTGGGTAATTTTGTGTAACTTATTGCGTATTTAGAGAGCTCTCACAAAAGGCTGGCTCTTGGACGCGTTTGGAAGCACTAAACCTGTTTCTGTTCTCCGCAGGCAAAGAGAGCTGCTTCGAGCGAGTAATTCAGAGATTCGGGAGGAAAGTTGTTTACGTGGTGGTGGGAGACGGAGTAGAAGAGGAGCAGAGCTCCAAAAAGGTAAATGAGAAACCCTTCCCTCGACCCTGCCTGACTCATCTCATCTCATCCCACTCCCCTGCACAACCCCCACCCCCCCTTCACTTTTGTCCATTTATTCCCAAAAAGCCCATTGGCGCAATGAGAAAATAGCTTCCACAATTGAATCAGCACTGACAGCTCAAGTGTAAAAAGGGGGCGAGATGGCATAATTATACATTGCTGAGCTGAGCCGAAGCAGCATGAATGCATGTAACGCTAGACAAGTCCTTTCAGGCATGATCGAGAGAGCTGCGCATAAACAGAGCACGCGTTTAAGAAGCTTACATCTTTGTTTGATGAAATGTGGGATGTTTTTCTTCTGTGGGTTGAAGATGAGGGAACGGCTTGGCTGCCAAAGCCTTTTGATGTGTTGTACGACACGGCGCAGTAGCAGCCGGGTCTTGTAGTTGCTCTCATCTGCGCTGTTCAAAGGAGGATTTGAAGGATTTATGTTACCTGCTGACTGTCTAAAAGCCCTTTGTGTGCTGAGTTTCTGCCAACTTTTTCCATGTAAACTTAATGTTCTAACCATCGACCGCAAAAGATGAAGATATTCATTAGCTAATTTATTACCTGAGGGAACAAACACATTTCCCTGACAGATACGAAACAGATCCAGGACGTGACACACTTCTGTATTATATCCTGCAAAGTATTTTGTTGCACGTTGTCAATTCGAGATGCGAGGAACGTGGATGTTGACACGGCATCTCTCATAAGAGTTTAATGACCAACCTGTACACCTGTGGTTAAACACTGCCAATGATTCGCTCTTCATTTGCCATTGTTTTAGATAACAGACAGTTTTCACCTTATTTCTCTCCTCTTTTATCCCTTAAAGAATCCACAAAAACAATCCCCCATCTGGTTAATATTCCAATGAGGTGAAGAACAGATAACATCTATAGCTTTTAAAACTTAAAAGCAGAAGACAATTTACAAAACAAAAAAGGGAAAGAAAAAAAAAGGAAAGAAAAAGAGTCTTTTAAGGGTCAGTGCAAGCTCTTCTAAGCGGAACATATGCCTGAGAGAAGCTGTAGCGTTGATAAGAGGCAGTAATGGAAGCACAGAAGACTCCTGACAAGCTTCTTTCATTCTCGCAGACTCATATTTCTCCCAGAGTCTCTCAGAGAACAAAGCCTCATTCGCAATGTTGTGTTCAAGGAAGTTTGGGCCTTACAGTGCATTCATACTTATTTTCCCAGTGGAGCTTTAAAAAAAAAAAAAGAAAGAAAGAAAGAAAAAAAAAGAGAGAGAGAGAGAGAGAGAGAGAGAGAGAGAGAGAGAGAGAGAGCACCAAATGTCTTTTTGTAACTTTACTAATAAGGATTTAAAGTTTTTGAAAAGGAATGCACATAAGTGTACGAGCAGAAAAAATAAATGTATTTATTTATATATTTATTACATTTTTTGTGGCACCATACCTTCTCAAATTCAAACGTCACGTCTGTCTGTTTGAATGAAGCTCAACATTTGAAATACTTGTAAAATTGATAGTTTTTTCAATCTGTAAACTTTTACATTTTAAATCACAAAATGTACATTACATCACAACAATGTCTTCCCGTAGCTCCTACTGAGAAAAAACAAAATGCTAGTTGTTGAAAAAATAGTGCCAGCATTTGGTGTTTGCTAAGTAGTCCTAGCTTTCTAATGAACTATTATTTATTAATTTGACCCATTTAATGGAAGTAAATATGGCAAGTAATTAAATGACAACACTTTTGTGTGGTGAAAAAAATAGTTAGAATATTGTTTGAAATAAAAGAGTTTAACATGCAGCAGTAAGATATATGAGTATTCCTTTCAAATAGAAGCCTTTATTTTACCACATATACATTACAGCACAGTGAAATTCTTTCGTCACATATTCCAACTTTCGAGGTTGGGGTCAGAGCACAGGGTCAGCCACGATACAGCACCCTGGAACAAATAGCATTAAGGGCCTTGCTCAAGGGCCCAACAGTGGCAGATTTGCAGTGCTGGGGCTTGAACCTTGATCCTCCAATCCACTTAACCACTTGAGCCACCAATACTCCACACGCATGTAAATTTGATACATTACTACATTTACTAAATATTCACATGCACATATTTAAACACAGAATTTCTTATACTTGTGTAAAGTTGTGTGCAAAACCAACTATAGTTTTTAAATTTCTGTGACTCAATCATACAAGGTAGAACAGGGGTGTCAGTGTCAGTTATAAAACACCAGAGTTGTGGGGTTGATTCTCAGCTCAGGTGTGAGTTTGGTGTTTGATTTTATTCAGGACTTCATGTTGCATGCAAGAAAATCATGTTGCATGTAAGAAAATTTATGTTAATGTTCCCCCAATTCAATCACCTAGAACCGACGTACAATGTGATTTCAATCAATTCAACCAGCTTTATATCAACGGTGAAATCCCAGTCTCTAAGTTGTTACTATGGTAACAGTTTCTAACAAGTACATTATTGATTATTGTCAAAACTGATGTTGTAGGAACTGAACCAATCAGAGTTGGATGAAATCTCAGCACTGGATGATATTTAACAGAATGTAAAATGTACTCATTAGCTCTCTCTCTCTCTCTCTCTCTCTCTCTCTCTCTCGCTCTCTCTCTCTCTCTCGCTCTCTCTCGCTCTCTCGCTCTCTCTCTCTCGCTCTCTCTCTCGCTCCTCCAGCACAACATGCCCTACTGGAGGATCTCCAGTCATTCGGACCTCATGGCTCTTCATCATGCGCTGGATTTGGAGTATTTGTAGCACTGTGACATCCTCGACTCTCCATTTCTACTCAGCACGGACCGACAACAGAACGTTAACACACTTAAGGGTGGGAAACACATGTTAACACACAGGTTAAAGCGCAAATGTGCCCCGCGCCTCGTCTTAACCCTAAACCTCGGGCCTCGGTGGAGCGGTCGAACGGAGGACTGCGAGTTTTTTCAGCTCAGCAGCTGCAGGTTACTGTGAATTGACTTGGCTTGTTTCTGAAAAAGCCGGCCGAATGTGTTATGGATTTTTTTTTCCTACAAAAAAACTGCAAGGGTTCAGACCTGTGAGGAAACCAGAGCTATCGACGTCGCTTTTGGCTCTTAGCAAGACTCCGATCCCACTGAGATTCAGCGTGATTTCCCTTCTACTCATTTCTCGGGTTCGCTCGAAACCACTGCGCCGGATGTCCTACACTAATTTATAATCAGAGACTTTGTTTAGCGCTGCCGCTGCTGCCCTGCGAGACACTTGTTGCCTTTCTGTTTTAGTGTCGCCAATTCTCACCATGCAAAAGACTCCAAGAAGACGTTTATGGAGGAAGAATCAAGCGGATTTTCTAATAATTTAAGGAAAAGAAAAAAAAACTTTATCTGAATTTGCTCAGACAATCAAACGTGTACAGAATACGGTGGTTTTTGTGTGTGTGTATATTTTTAATCACTGGACTATTCCTTCCTGTTTTGCTTTCATTCATGCTATTCAGTGCTTTTTTCATGGAAGTACACTAAGGCAGGAGTGCACAAAAAAAAAAAAAAAAAAAAACGTGTGCAGGGGCCTACAAGTGTTGCTTAATGGTTTAAAGTGTACATTTGATCGACTTCTTGAGAGTTTTCATCATGACCAAAAACATGGATGTCAAGTGTCAATGATTTCGTATTTTGTTTACGGATTTATTGATGATCTTATTTCACTTTTCCTCCCTCGCTAGTCAAAGCTTCTGTATTAATTTACAGAACCTCTGTAGCATTTTGTTAAAAAAATGTATTTATGGGATTAAACAAAGTAATAATCAAAACGAATGTCAAGTTTAAGAGTCGAGCGCCTGTACGCTCACCACTGACTCCTTTCTGTTTAAAGTTTAAAAAGCAGATAGACCTCAAACTCAACAATGTTTCAAGGTTTTGTTATCTTTTGTACTGGCACTAAAAGCAGAAACTCTTGTACATTATGTGTAATTTTTGTATGAAGTAGTCTTTTTAATTTTTTTCGTTTTTTTTTGGTAATGTCGCTGTAGAAAATCTTTATAGTGCTAAGATAAATAAGACTGTGGACTTGGGAAACTTTAAAGCTCTAAGGACTGTATGAAAGCCACTACACACACACACACACAAAGACACACACACACACAAAGATGCAAATGGGGGTCAAGAACACACATGCGCTACCGACTGTGAATTTCCTTAGCAGGAATTGAATCTGTGTGAGTTTCTGACCGGGTTTCTTCTCCATCGTCAGTGTTGCTTCATTCCTGCAGGTGAAGTGTTCTACTGCCCTTATTACCCCATTCCTACCCCTCTAACCATGCTCTTAATCTAATATATGCTTCTTTTCCCATAATACCCAAATTCATCGCTTATATAAAATCGGCCCGTTTATTCTACCCCATAACTCCACCCTGACTTTAACACCATCAACACTGACTTAACCCAGCCCCCTTCATTTCCTGCCCCATCTCCTACATCAAATCTGCCCATTCACTATGCTCCTTCCTTCCTCCCTTCCCCCAGGGTAACACATATTGCTGCTAGTTCATGGTCATGTTAGATGGGAGATGTTTTATACAGTAAGCTTTTTTTAAAAATAATAAATATTGCAGTCATAATGCAAACTGGAAAAACATTGACGTGGGCCTCGTCGTGAACACACAAACATTTGTTGTGTCTGAAAAAAAGAGATATGTACAGAAGTTTTTTTTTGACATTATTATTTGATTGTGTTTAAATTAATAAAAACATTGATTTGTGAACTGGTACACACACACCGTTCTGTGTGAGCATTTATTTCCTGTGTGAGGGATCGATTCTGTTCTGGTGTACAGAGATAACGCTTTATATATTGGACGGTTGATTACAACATGATTGGCTTATCTGTTAGAATGTCTGAGTCCTGACTCCACCTCTGTGTGTGTGTGTGTGTGTGTGTGTGTGTGTGTGTGTGTGTGTGTGTGTGTGTGTGTGTGTGTGTGTGTGTGTGTGTTTCCATGCTTTCCTCTGAGTTCTCCAGTTTCCTCCTCTAGTCCAAAGGCATGCATTGTAGGAGGATTGAAATCTCTAAATTTTCCTGCGTGATTGTGTCCATTGACATCTTAGCACCCTGTCCCTAATGTCCCCCACCTTGTTCCCTGAGTCCCCTGATGGGTCTTTTTTCCCCTAAAGCACATTTTACATTTTTCTTTAAGTATCTTTTAATACATTTAATTTATGAATAAAACATTTGGGTTTGCATTCATAGGCAAATAAACCAGGGTGAATCTAATGAAATGTGTGATGTAAATAATTAAAATAATTATAATAATTTAGAGGAATCCTGAATAGAGATTAAGTTTAAATAGAGATAATGTTTAAAAAAATAATCTCTGGCACATTTTCAGAAAAAACAGTGTAAAATAAATAACACGTCAAATTCAAAGAAAAATTTCATTGCTGTTATCACTTATGCTAGAGCAGATATAAACAGCTGTTCCCACGCCAGCCTGTCTGTCTGTCTTTCTTTCTTTCTTTCTTTCTTTCTTTCTTTCTTTCTTTCTTTCTTTCTTTCTTTCAAATTTGAAGTTAAGACAAAACCGAACTCATGTTAGAGGTTTAATCTTGCTTCGAGTCACTTCCAACACTGGAAATTCTTTCCAAATATTCTTACAGAAAGGATTTTTTTTTATCGGTTTTAAAATGTATGTGCTGTTGTTTACCTTACACCTTTGTGTAAGCTGCTCCTCTAGGAACAATACTAAACTATTAGAATGAGTTCATTAATATAATCACATAAAATATTATAATATATAATATAATATAATATAATATAATATAATATAATATAATATAATATAATATAATATAATATAATGTAATATAATATAATCACTGAAACACACTGATAAAATTTATGAGAGAAGCTCCAGCTCCAGCTGATGATGGTCTAAAGCTTGTTATAACAGCTGAACAATCAGCATTGTCACTCAGGCTGCTTTCACGCCTTTCCTCTTTTTAAAAGTGCTGCTGTGGGTTAAGATTTGGTCAGAAAAAGAACTTTTCAGAAATGCACAGAGAGGCCAAGTGCCAATCAGGTCACAAGCTGGGCGGCAAGCGAGAAAAACCAACACGGAGAACGGAGTGGCAGTGAAAAATTAGTCTTGCTAGTGAGCCAATATGTGGAGATTTATGGCATGTTGAAAAATAGTTCTTTGCCAGAGTAAGAAAAAAACAACTTTTTTTTTTTTTTGGAGCAAACACTGCTACAGTCAAAGTGCACAAGCAGCTTCACTATCGCTCGTTTTATTTTTGTTCTTAAATTTTCATTTTAAGCACAAAACACCACCAGTGATTTATTTATTTATTTATTTTTATAGTGAATCAAAAAGAAAATGTTCAGCATGAATTAAACGTAAGACTAAAACACTACACTTTTTTGCAACATTTGGCTGATTCCCTTAATAAGAGCAGCTTACATTTTATCTGATTTTATAAAACTGAGCTAATGAAGGTTAAGGGCCTTGCTCAGAGGAAGCTTGTTGAACCTGGGATTCAAACTCCCAACCTTCAAATTGGTAGCCCAACACCGTAACCACTAGGCTACCACATCCATGTTTAGTTTTATTTTTTTTTTACTTTAAACCAAATGTATATTACTTCTATTACAACTTTAATAACTCATCCTTCACACATATAATATCTTTTGTATGCTTTTCTGACCTCATGGTCTCTGGAAAGATCTCAAAGTCATTTGCTTGTAGTCAGTTTGTTCATCTACATTGCCAGTTATTGTTTTTATATTGTCCATAATAGTACAAGGTCGGGCCCCGGATAAGCGGTAGAAGATGGTTGGATGGATAGTACAAAGGTTCTTTATTACATTAAATAATAAAATGCTTCCGAATTTCTCTTTCTTTATTTGTTTTTAATTTCTTTCTATATTTTTTTTTATTCTGTCACCTAACGTAGGCCAATGTGGATGTAGGTGTAGATTATTTATTTTATTGCAATTTTTATGTGCCAACAAATGACCAAAAATAAACCATAATCATAAGACAAAGACTATGAGCAAGACTGTAATACACAAGAACATTATAACAACAAATCTAAATTGGTGCAAATGGAGTGATTAGTTATTGTGATATTTTAGGGCTGATAAGCAATGACAAAAATTCAATGTCCTTTATCTACAGCAAATAAATAATAGTTTAATAATAGTTTTTTAGTTTCCCCTAATAATTTTATATACAACTAAAGAAGCAAACCTTCGACACCAATGTTTTGTCTGACTGATTGCTTTAGAAGTGAAGAAAAAAAAAAGAATAATTTTTGGCTGAGCTGTTAAAATCTGTTAAAATAAACACCTCAAAAGCACTATATACAATAAAAAGAAAGAAATATACGTACTACATGAACCTACGCACAGTTCCAGATTAGCCCCTTCTATTAGTTTAAGTTTATGTGAATGATGAAAAATTGTTTCATAAATTGTCACATTAAATTTGATCTGTTTTGATGTCGAAAACGGCGCCTCCCATTAGCAGCGCTCTCTTTTTCCGGACGCCGGTTTGGAAATTTTTTGTTATTTTTAGGGAGGTTTGAAAGCCAACTATGCTGCTAATTGAAATTTCTCTTTACGCTGTGGCCAAGTTTTTCAGTACAGACCCCTGAGCTTTTTGTGTATTTCTAAAAATGCTAAAACCCCACTTTGCCCGCGTTCGTTTAAATAACACACGAGAATTATTTATGAGCCTGATTGTATTTATTTTATGAGGCGGTCATGGAGTAGACTGGCTAAGGAAGAAAGGGTTTTTTCTGTAGCAGTGGAATTTTGTTTTGACCTTTTCATTCTTTAATAACATCAATTATATTTTCAGATTTAGTCTGCCCGGAGAAGCCGCTCAGACTGTTATGGTTGGAATAGAACAGAAGAAAGACCTTACGATGTACTTTCCCACTTCCGAATAGCTGAAAGACAAACGTTTTTAACACATCCTCTTACACTTTCCATTGCTAGACTGTTACCTCAGTGAAGCTGATTGGATGAATGTTATATGGTGCCATTATTGTAGGGTTCGAGAGTGGACATCGGTGTAGGTAACGCGATGACAACGTCTGTAATCGCTACCTAAAGACAAAACAAACGTACAAGGTTAGAAATTTGTTCACTGGGTATGAAAGTCATGTATGTCCATTAACTTTCTGCTGGCTGACTGGAGCTCCATCGTACTGGTACACAGTGTTTTACCTCCAGTACTGCAGGTGGCGCTATTAAAATGTCACGAGTTGCCATAATTAGCAGAAGAAGATTGCTGCTCGTAAAAGTCTCGTAAAAGAATTGGGCTTGTAACGAATGATTTCAGTTTTAATTAAGTAGCATGTACGTCGTATAAAGTGGCAAACAATGCGTCCAAATACAAATTGTTTGCTTTACAATAATTTTTGAATGAAATACAGTCAAACAACATCAGTGTATAGATAACATTTAGGGCTAATACACCTGTTATATGCCTAACATGATCTCAAGCTACTTGATTTCATATGTGCTACTTCAGATAATAACATAATTTTCCGCACCATGGTCCTCCTTAATTATCCTTTTTAATTACCTGAGCACATTTTAAATGAGTCTTGAAATAATTCTTAAATATAGGAGTTGAACAGAATCTGTGTGATTATCAAAATTATTCATATTAAATGTAGTGGTTTAGGGAATAGCTAACGGTAGCTAGTGAAAAGAATACAGTAATTTGGTTTGGTAAAACCAATGTTACTGCATTGTTGTAGTACAGCTTGAGCTTTGAATGAAGACAGCACTCTGTGGGTCTTAAATGTTTTCGACTGTTATCTACAGTATGTGGTGCCTGTGGGTTGTAAGTTTCTTTTTTTAGTGACATTTCAGTCTTTCTGTATGTAATGGCTAATAAAAGAAAAAAGTTCTGTTCGCTGAGATGTTATTAAGTACGATGGTGGTCAGTTACTCATCTTTATTACCTATATATCAGATCCTCTTTTAGCAGTACTCACTGCATCCTAGTCTTTTGTTTACTGACATCTTCATACAACGAGGTGTGATTATTAATTTAATTCAATTCAATTCCATTTAATTTAATTTATTTGTATAGAGATTTTCACAATTGTCATAGCCTCAAAGCAGATTTACATAAGTATGGACAATGTTAAAAAATGTTAAAGTTTACTATATATCTCTAGCTATTTTCCCTAAAGAGCAACCTGGAGGTGACGGTGGTTATAATATAATTATCATAATAGCATTATAATATAATTATTAGTGTCCTCAGTGCTTGGATTTCATCCTCACATGTATTCCTGTGACTCATGTTCTCCCACTCTTCAGCTGTCCAAGTTTTTTGACCTTTGCTGCTCTGTTTGGACTGTGATTATGGATTTGCCCGTATTAACCCTGTCTGTCTGTGGGTTTGATCAACATGCCATACGCTCAGTCTCTGTCTGTGGCCCATGAAAGAGAATTGCAAAATAAAACAGAACCGGCTCGATGATTTACTGTTCGGGTCCAGACAGCGATTTCATGCGGATTTGTGTGGCAGTGAAGATTATATTACACACATATCGCAAAGTCCATGACCTGCCTGAGTTACTTTACATGAACAGTGGCTATTAATAGGAGTTTTCCTTCCTGAATGCTCTAAACTAATAACACTACCTTCTCTATGGGAAGTAAATGGCAATAGCATTATTCAGGTAGAATAAGATTTCTGGATAAATGTCAGGTAAGTGATGTTGTAGTCACCAACTCATGGTGTATGTTTGGTTTTGAAGCTATTTAAAAATATGTCTCAAATAAATAAAAAATATATAAACAAACAAACAAACAAACAAACAAACAAACAAACTCAAATATGGCAGATTATATTTACACTTCCATTCATCTTTGAGTGAATATTTTTTTAATAATAATAATAATAATAATAATATTAATAATAATAATAATTATTATAATTATTATTATTATTTATTTGTTTGTTTGTTTGTTTGTTTGTTTCGTGCCATGTTTCACTTCACTTTAAGTCTTTTCCCCAGAGAACTGTTTGGTTGTGTCCATGTACAGCAGTGAATGTCTCTCACATCCCACTCTACAGTGGTCATTAATATGAAGCTCATATAAAAGTAGACACTGCACAAATTTTCTGCTCTCTGAGAAGCCTCAAGTGTCTCTTAATCATTACCATGTAAGATTAGAAGGTGTTATCTTCAACCACTAAACTTCTGTGAAGTAAAAACATCTCACACTGAAAGACCAGAGTGTCCTGACACATTTTATATCAGACTTGCACTGATAAAATCATTCATTTGTTTATAATGATAGAAAATGTCTGATAAGTCGATTTCCGTTCCACCAGCGTACAGGTTTAATCGTTTAAGCAGAACAGAACAGAAGGCTTAATGGACGCTGTTATGTCAAGATCATGAGAATTTAACACTCACACCGGTCGAGGGACTGAAGGAGACGCCTGCAGATTAACTTCTCTATTTACAGCCTGTGATGATTCTGACTCTGGTCCATTAATATATCGTATTATACCACATACATCTTCAGGACTACATGGAGTTTATGATGTGGATTTATGACGTCTGTGTTAAACCTGTTAAAGGCGTGAAACCGTGGAATGGTTATCTGGCAAATGTATTGAACTGGAACTGGTCTGGGCTGAAGGTGTGATGATCTAGCTCTGTCTTCTTCATACACAGCTGTAAGATTTTTAAGATTTTCATATTAGACAGCTGGGAAGCTGATAGAGACAATTCACAGAGATGTGAAGCGAGGATGCAATAGAAACATTCCTAAATTAGAGGGAACTTACAGAATAAAGACAGTGAGGTGCTATGTTTTTCTCAGACAATGCAAATTTCAATGTGTTTCAATGATGGAATGTTAATAAGGGTTTCATTGTCTGCCCCAGGGTCCATTGGGATTCTTCCAGGGTATCTTTTTTTTTTTTTTTTTTTTTTTTTTTGCCATGCAACATTTTTGGTGCTTTTTTGCCAGAAAACTTTGTGAATTGGTCACATAGCAAGTACAGGATTCTTTTAAGTTCCTAGTAATAAAGACACAAACGCAGTTACTTTCTATATCTAAAATCCTTAAATTCTTGGAGGAACTACGTATGAGTGAATGTGACTTTGTTCATACCTTGTAATTACATGTGGCCTGGGTGATCAGATATCAAGACGCAGAGATTTCACATATGACATTATGACCGCTTCTGCATGAATTTCATGTGCATGCATGATATCATGCACTGTTTAAGTGTTGACCATTACGTATTAGCCTAGCGGCAAGGTGTGTTAATGATTCGCACAATTTTCCAAAAAAATCACTTGCTTTGTTGTTGTCCAGGACGCATCGAGACACATTTGTCCTTTCACACCTTCACTCAGAGCTGAGCGCTTGTTACCTGATCACAAAGGACGCGTGTTTATGCCAAGTAGTGAACCGAGATGAATGGGATCGCTCTGTGTGTGTGTGTGTGTGTGTGTGTGTGTGTGTGTGTGTGTGTGTGTGTGTGTGTGTGTGTGTGTGTGTGTGTGTGTGTGTGTGATATGCCCTTCGAAGTACTGGCATCCCATCTTGTGTATTCCTGTATTTCCACTTGAAGGTTACTCAAACAACTACTTAGTTAGCTAGCCAATTTCTCTAAAACATTTAGCTTCTTACAGTAGCTTCATTGTTGAAACTTTATTTGAGGTTGTTTAATCTACTCTCTATTAGATTACAAAAGACTATGAGATTATTGTTATTTCTTTAACTATCTTTTAGCTATCCCCTTTTTTCCCTAGAGTGCCACATAATGACATCTCTGACAAGCATATTAGCATTGAGTAGCGTTTTGAGTAGCCTTGTAGTCCATTTGTGAATTTGAATGTTCTTAATGAGCTTCTTTTAAACAATGTTCTAAAAGTTTTCCTCACTGAATCACTAAACGTTTATTTGTTTCGGCTCAATTCGAAGGCATTTCACCTCGACTATGTGAACGGGGAGCAATGCACTAAAATCTGTGTTGGCCGTTTATCAAATCGGTAATTTATCACATTATCACACTTCTAGGTTTGAACGGCTTTACAATCCTGAGAGGAAACCCAGTATACAGAGCCCAAGTGACCCTCTTTTTTGGGGACGTTATTTCCAAACCCTTCTGCTGTGTAAATACAAAATGAGAATTTTACAACAGGAGCTCGAGAGCCGACGTCGTTATGATGGCAGTTATTACTCAAAAGTCAGAGAGGGCCAACTGGATCGCCTTTCCATGTTTTTTTTTCTGTTCCCGCAAAACCTCCACCTGCATCTGTGGTCAAACGACGCACTCGACAAGAGTCCTGAGCAGTGAGTGGCAGTGAGTTATATGTTATATAGTCGTCCAGGGCTCGTTTTTTGGCAGCTCTGAGCTTATGAGACGTGATTTTCTGCTCCTCGTGGGACTTAATTTGAGTTCGGACCTCCCTGCCTGGTGTTAATTGGTCTGAATTTCTCCCGTTATGACTCGTTAAGGCTTTGTTCAGCTGGCCCCGGTTCCTGCTTCTCCACCAGTTTAATAAACTTGACGTCGTCCGGTTAATAAAACAGCGCTCGAGTCCACCTCGGCTTGTTTCTACTCAATAAGTCAAGACTTTTTCTTTTCTTTCTCACTTCTGCTTCGTTTTTCTCACCCTTCTTAACTGGACATTTTCCCTCTCCTTATTCTTTTCCATAACCTTTTTCTTTTATTCCACTGACTGTTTCACTTTGAGTTTTGTTATACATCAAGACTAGCATTATGAGAGCTGGCCAGATCATGTCGTCCGATACGTTTGGGAAGGATGTAGTCATACCGGACAGCCAGTTGATAGACTCCCCTTACTCACTCTAAAGTAGTGCACACTTCAATAGGATGATGTGTTTCCCATGCCCTTGCAGAAGGAGCGGGTGAAGCACACCTGTCCCACTTCGCCGAGTTATTATCTCCAAAATCAGCCATGCTGTCAGTGTCCATAGACTCGTGAGTTTATTTTCATAAGAATTCTCTCTCTGTGTCTGTCTCTCTGTCTGCCTCTCTTTTGGTGGAATGTTAATGTCCCGTTCCAGTTGGATGGAAGTGGAAATGGTCTTCCAAAAAAAAAAAAAAAAAAAAGTATTTGAGCTCTCCCACCCCCACCTACCCCCTTCCCCCAGCCAAGGGATTACAAAGGCTTTAAACTAGCGGATGGAGAAAAGAAAGGTGGTAAGTGACATTTCTGGTCTGGGAATATAGCATTCAGCAGTGTGGAGAGCTGCCAAAAACGCTAAAAAGACTTCGATAGAGTGTAAACAAACGCTGTGTTGTGATGTGAAAAAGGTAAGGGGGGGGGGGTACGAGCGGTCAGTGCTGGACGGCAGATCTGTTAGCCATCAGCCGACTCGTTTCATCTAGCCTCGGCTGCCTGAACGACGTGAACAGAGGCTTTGTGTACCTGCCCTCGGACAGGAGCTGGGAATGAAACAAAGCCGGAAACCACAATCCGACTTCTCCCTCCTCTTCTCTTTACCCTTCCTCCCTCTGTTTCTCCATCCTTCTCCTGAAAGCCTTGAAATACATTGTATACAGTCTGGCATGGTGCACTTAGCTTGGTTAAGAAGAACAGGAAGTTGGCGAGAGTCAACGCCAGGTCAGAGGTCACAGGGGACAAGGGACACAGAATAGCAGCCATGCATTTTTAATCACTTTAGGCTACGGGGAGTGTGCGACGTGTGCAATGTCAGTCTATAATTCATACCAGTCATTAGTTTGAAATGCTATAACCTACCCTTGACGCTTTATGGCAGTCTAATGATTTATTAATTGATACAGTTATTTTCCACTTGAGACAGTTAGAGGTAATGGTAAATATTATTTTTATTTATTGTTAGTGATTTATCTCCGGTTATGCCCAAATACACAGGAGACATGGAGCTAGTCATTTCCCTTGCACCGATTTGTTCAATTTTAGATCAACATGAAAGGGATACTAATAAGAAAAAAAGAAAAATATAGAAAAAAAAAAAAAAAACAGAATATGTATCATAAATTTTATGAGTTTTCATTCTTTTTATTTATTTTATTTTATTTTATTGATACACACTAAAACTAAAAATGCAGTCTTTTTTTGGTACATATATTTATTTATTTATTCATTCAAATATTGACCTATTCCTACTGCAGTATGTTTCAGCTTGAACAGAGATGACATGGAAGTACAAGTACAGTATGTGCTATTCTACAGGCTGTTTTTAAAGAAAGATATGATTATAAATAGGGGCAACACAGAGTAACTGAGGTCTTTATTAAGGACAGCTGTATACATCTACTCATTCATGTAATTATCTAATCAGCCAATCATTTGGCTGCAGTGAAATGTATAAAAACATGCAGATACGGGACATAAAGTTTCATCAGAATTGTAGCATGATTGTTGGTGTCAGATGGGATGGTCCAAAAAGTTCTGCTTCTGTAACTGCTGATCTTCTGAGATTTTATAGACACACAACAGTCTATATACAGTAGTTTTTGATGCTACAGTATGAGTCCGTTGAACCAACCTGCCGTATGTTAACAGTGCAGACTGGTGGAGGTGGTGTAATGGTGTGGGGACTGGTTCTTGGTACTAATGGTTCTTGGTACACTTTAGGCTGTGAATATCAACCAATCAATCATGGCTTGTATGGCACAATAAATATGAATATTGTGGCTGACCATGTGCAAAATTTATCCATCTTCTAATGGTATGATAATGCACCATGTCACAAGAGAAAGAGAGAGAGAGAGAGAGAGAGAGAGAGAGAGAGAGAGAGAGAGAGAGAGATTGTCTGTCTGTCACTCTCTTTACAGCACTATGTAATAGCATGATGCCAAAAATCCCCATCTTTCCATTTCCACATAAAATGAGTGTGTCTAGCTGCCATCCTACATCTGACAAGTTGACAAGTAGAGAGAGAGAGAGAGAGAGAGAGAGAGAGAGAGAGAGAGAGAGAGAGCCAAAGCAGGAAATTAAGAAATAGGATCACACCAAACTATGCATCATCATCTCCTCCACTCACCTCTTCACACACAAACAGAAAAGGAAGTAAAACTTATTACCCTGTCTTAACATGCCGGTGATATTTGCTGGTGTATAATGTTTTCTTCTCTTTTTTTTCTAAACTGTGCTTTCTGTTGGGGGCCATGGAGTCCATGCTAACTCCTAGCTAGTGCAATGCTAATGTTATATTTAAAAGCACAGTGTTCACAAGTGTACTATTTCACTACTCTTATTGGAAGTTTAAACCTGCACGAAGCAAAATGTTTATTTTTCAGAAATATGTGTTGTTTTTTTTGGTATGTGTGTGTCTCTGTATTACCTTAAAAATTCGATTTAAATGTAAACATACAGTAGATACCCAATAAAAATATAGCTTGTGAAGTAGCTAGGACAGTAAATGCAGTTATGTTTATCAGCTGACCCAGTTTGAAAGTAGCTAATCAAATTACTCACTCACTCACTCACTCACTCATCTTCTACCGCTTATCCGAACTTCTCGGGTCACGGGGAGCCTGTGCCTATCTCAGGCGTCATTGGGCATCGAGGCAGGATACACCCTGGACGGAGTGCCAACCCATCACAGGGCACACACACACTCACACACACTCACACACACTACGGACAATTTTCCAGAGATGCCAATCAACCTACCATGCATGTCTTTGGACCTGGGGAGGAAACCAGAGTACCCGGAGGAAACCCCCGAGGCACGGGGAGAACATGCAAACTCCACACACACAAGGCGGAGGCGGGAATGGAACCCCGACCCTGGAGGTGTGAGGCGAACGTGCTACCCACTAAGCCACCGTGCCCCCCCCCCCCACCCCCCGCTAATCAAATTATATATTTTGAAATTCTTTCAAAGTCTTTTATCGTTTTATTGCTCAGGTTGCTTACAAATATACACACAGTACTGTCCACCATGTTTCTTTCTGAAATCAAAAAACCAAACTATCAAATTGTAATGATTTCTGGGAAATCTGCATAGGTTACTTATTAATAGGTCATCTAACAAACTTCACCTGAGCTATAAGATTAATTAACACTGATCATAAATACAGTACATTGTCTGTGTGCTTTTCTTGCTGAATTTAGTTAGATATTTGCTCCTAGTATCAATATCTTCATTGTTAGAGACTTGAAATCTGCTTATCAGACATTTTCAATCAGTATAAACAAATTGTCTTCTGGCTGCAAGTCTGTTATAAATTGAGTGGGGACACTGCTGGCTTTAAGTTTGAGACATGTGTTTGTACTGTTTCTCTGTTGAGTTAACCTGTTGGTATAACAGAATTTTAATGGTTGAAGAAAATGGCTTCAGAGGCGTCTCAGAGAGCAGAAACGGGTTTGATATCTCCATGTACTTTGAAGATAGAAATATTTGTGTGAAAAAAAGCCTTTATTTTTGGGACCTCTCTTACTAGTATTTAGGCTATGACAATAAAATAAAATGATAAACTTGGGTACCCCAAAACAGGAATTCCATTTTTCTCTGGTAATTACTATTGATCTACAGTATAAGTACCTCTAAACCTGGGATTTGTCTTGTAACAGAAACCTAATCACCACCTTTTGACCAATCAGATTCAAGAATTCAACATGACTGTGCTACAATCTGACACAGATTTGTATTTTGCATGTGATTTGTATTTATCTCTCCGGAAACAGCATTTTTCTTGACCAGAAAACACAGTACTTCTAGCCTTTTTGTGTTCTTGGAAAAATTTTGTTTGGGCTTTCACACACTTTTTGTGTTTGAGTAATGTCACTGTAAATCCCGAGCTATTTCAAAACACCAGCCAGGAACATATGCACTTGTGCTATGTGTGTGTGTGTGTGTGTGTGTGTGTGTGTGTGTGTGTGTGTGTGTGTGTGTGTGTGTGTGTGTGTGTGTGTGTGTGTGTGTATGGTGGAGTAATCAGGGCACATTTGTGGCTCCCTGCTGTTTTAAAAGTCTGACAACAAACACGTTGTTTTACACCCTGGCAAAGAATCAAACATGCCTATATTGAAAACATTCACCACACACTCACATACTCACACACACACTAATTAAATTACAGTGTATAACTCCGACATGACCTGGAAACATGCTTTTTTAGCTTCAGTGCTATGAGTTGGTACCCTGTCCCAGTTGGGGCTGTGCCTCAAATCTACTGGGATACTTGAGGTTCCCTGTAACCTTGTGTGCGATAACGGGCACAGAAAATGTGAAACAAGACTCATTTCAGCTCAGAATAGAATAATACACAGGTTAGGATAAACACACACACACACACACACACACACACACACACACACACACACACACACACACACACACACACACACACACACACACACACACACTATGGGCAATCATGTTCTTGGACTGGGGAGGAAACAGTGACCCCAGATAAAATCCCTGAGAGAGAGAACAGGAATTAATCCCCAACCCTGGAGGTGAGAGACACTAAGCACTGTGTCCCCTATTTATGTACACACATATTTCCTTCGTAAGACTCTAATGTCTCTCATGTCAAAAGAGACGACTGAGTCATTTCTAAAACCTCTAAAAGCTAATCAGTGTTTATGTATGCGTGTGAGGCAAAGTTCTTATGAAGTTGCAAAAACACTTTAAAACATTAAATCATAGTTTCTAAGAAGCCAGCTTTTGCATTTTAACGCTGTATTTTAACCTCGTAATGGTTCTGCCACATAATGGAAGAGAATTTTGGAGTCTTCAATCCGTTTTTCTAGCTTTTAACTCTTTTCCAAAGAGGCCTCAATCTCATAAAACCTCGTAAAGACGGAGTGATGTAATGTGCTCTCGGCGTCAGAGAAAAGAACGTAGCTGTGATTTAGTGAACGGAGAGGGAAGACATGACAGAGACTAATTGCACTCGTTTATCACATTTTTTTTCTTCTTCCCCGGGTGTGTAAACTAATTGAAATCCTCTTACCTGTCAGCCAGCCAGCTATTGTGGAGTTTCACTGCCTGGGTGGGTGGATAAACGGATGGACAATGAGAAAAGATGGAGAGACAGGGAGGTAGAGGAAATGAAGCCTTAAATCCAAATAAACCATGCCTTTGTCTAGACAAATCTCTGCCGAATGGTAATGCTCTCTAAAAATGTGTTAATGTCATGTAAAGTCTCTCAGCGCAGCGCCCGAAAGCCCAGCTCGCAGACAAAAAAGGAGGCTTTTCTCTTCAGCCATAAAACACAAAATCAAATTATTCAGGAGTGAAGCAGCTGCTGTTGCCTTTAGAGAGAAAAGAGATTCAGCCTTAATATCCCTGTGTGACAGGAAGCATTAAAAAACGCCTTAAAGCAGAGGAACAAAGATGTCAACAGAAGGCTAATCCACTGCAACTGTTTCATCATTAATAAACCACTAATACAAGATTTCAGCATTCTCATATTTACTCTTCAAAACACGAGTCAAAACAATAGGAGCAGTCTAAAGAGTAGAGCATCAAATCTACCGTATTCATGTGCTACTGCTATTATTGTACATTCTAGTCCTAGGACCAAAAAATAAAGTAATTAGTGGCTTGAGAAATAATTAAAATACTCGCGTTATGGGAGGGTAAATACAGCTTTTACAGAATAATCCTATGTTAACCTTTATGTTCTGACAGCAATAACAACAACAAAAAAATTAGCTTGAAAAATCACACAAAATAATAAAAAAGCATACAATACTTTTTTATTTAAAAAAAAAGTACATATAAAGTGTCCGAAAACTATGTGTGAAAATTTCACACACAAAGCACATGTATAGTGATGTTTTGGTAAGGAGCCTTAACAAATGTGTTTTATTTTGAAAGTCAGAGGTTTCATTTATATTTCATTAACATTTGCAGCATTTAGAAAAACTCATATTAGTACTGACTTCATTTTTAACTTTTTTGTTTGTTTGTTGTTTTGAACCCACCCACACTGTTGTTTTTCAATTTCAAAGAATTAAAAAAAATATTTTTAAAGATGTTTTATTGATTATTAGGGTTCATGTTGCTGAGTGACAATTTTTTAGAAGTAAATAAAAAATTTGAGTCTGATTCCTACAAAGAGCTAAACAGTGGTGTGTCAAAGATCCACATGATGGATTAATAACGTCTTGCTAATAATAATTTGGCTCAAAAGCAAGCCGCAAACTCGACAGCTTGATTTCTGACTCTACAGACTCTGAGTTTTAGCATGAAGTGACCACCCCAAACAAGAAAAAAATGAAATGGGTGAATGAATAAATAAATAAATCAACTAGAAGCACTGAGCATTGAGATTTAAAAAATGTTAATCCCATTCCACCTGCCATGTCATCCATCAAAGCTCTTTTTGTTTTCTAGCCAACACTGTAATTACTCTCAATGGGTAGGTACATGCTGGAGTGAAAGAGAGGGGAGGAGAGAGAGAGAAAGGGAGAGGGTGGTGGGAGAAAAGGGGAGAGAGATTGTGATGAGGATTTAATTTTACCCTTCTGAACACTGTGAAAAATTCCTCACCCTGTCAGATTAACCGTCCTGTAGCGTTCTCTGCTTAGCAAGGTTTTATCCTATCGCACTAGCTGGCTTTTCTGATTTCTAACATCGCCATTCTAATTGACATAAACAAACACCATCTATTTTTAATAAGCACTTATTTCAGAGAAAACCATTATGCGAATGTATCTGTATATGTTTCTCGCTTAAGATACTAATATTTATATCCCTATACAGTTTTCAACGGGAAGTGGGCGTGACTTACACCGTATGTCCGTTATAACTATTATGTTCTACAATAATAAATGTTATAACTTCTGAATTTCTACAGTTCCTCAGCTACATCACTCGGGTTCATAATTCATTTCAACCAGATGTGGAACATTCTGAAAAGCTTTCCATCTAATCTCACTGAGCAAGCTGGAGATCTTTAGAGATCTTTTTTCCACAATCAAGGAACTGTTGTTTACACTTGACAGCAATAGCCATCTAATAACATTTTATCAGATTTTATTCTTTGGTTTGTAACATTCCAGAAAGATCAGAAAAGTTCACTAGACACGCAATCGGGATTAGGAAGCTGGGTCAAAAGAGAATTTGTTTTAATTCTGGATCAAAATCTGCATTTCTTTTTTTTTTCAAAGCATATTTTCTTTAATAATAATAATAATAATAATAATAATAATAATAATAATAATAATAATAATAATAATTAAACATGATCTTTAAAAAAAAATTTTTGGGAAACCCAGCACGGTGTACGGATTGCTTGGGATGGAAATATCTGGATCTCAGTTAAGCAACATTTTGATCCACAGCCTACTAGCTGAGGTTTACACTGGCTTTGACTCACAAACTTCATAATCGTATTAAAGTATGACAGGAAAAATATCTTTCGTCCCAAACATCTAGATTCAAGTAGAAACTTAAAAAAAATCTCTAAAAAAACACAAACTCCTACTATTTATATCTGTATGCATATATATTTATTGTTTATATAATTTGTTTAATTTTAAAATTGTATTCATATTCAGATATCCCGGGGTTAATATATTTTTAGCTGTTCTAGAACATTCCAGTGATTAAACCATGTCACCTGACACTCTATAATTTATAGTTATAACTAACCATAAGTACAAAATATGTCCTGATTTTCGTGTGCAATGTGTATTAAAGGCTATGTTTAAAATGTAATAAGCTAAACCTAGTAACTGCCTATGAAATGCTGGGATTTGATTCCATATGTTCCCGTATAAGTCAGGAAGGGAGAATAGAGATTTGTTTGTTTGAGTAAATTCCACAATAGTGTTTGAAATCTAAACTAAATCTAAAACAGACATAACTGTAGCTTAAATCTAAATGTAAATTTAGCCTTAGCCATTATCTGTGTTACTTATGCAAACATTTATTTCTGTAAATAGTTTGTACTTATCTCATTACACACAATCATTTAGCTGGTTTTCAACTAAGGAACTAAGCTAAAATATCATAGCAGCTAGTCAGTCAGCTAACTACAGGTCGCTTTAATTAAAAATGAGCAATGCTGGCCTCTTGCTACAGGAAAATCTAGCTAGTTAAACTAGCTTGCGAATGTCTTTGCTAGCAGAGCCTGAGCATTTAAATGTGCAGCTTACAAACTGAAAAAAATGATCTTATGGCAGTTAACTGAATTTAATAAATAAAGTCCATTTTGTAGGTAATTGTTAGCATTCTATCACACAATAATAACTACGGATTGCAAAATATAACAGAAAAGGAAATTGTGGATACCAGATTGGGGTGAAAATGATAGAGAATAAGCTCCAGCTAAACACTCCAATGGAATAGTGAGTGATGTGGCATTTGGAACATGAGGTGGCTAAGTGGAAGATCGTATAGCTGTAGATTATACAGAAAGTCACACACACTTTTTACATCAACCTCAGCTTGATCTGAACTTCCTGTGATTTTGAAATTGATATTATTTTGGTTATATTTATTTAAGCAAATTAAATTTCTTTACTACTTTGCATTGTAAGGCTTAGTCACAGAGGCGGTTGATTTCTTTTTTTCCTTTCTTTTCTTTTTTTTTTTTAGAGGAGATGTAGGGGACAAATTCAGGAGTGATTGCTGTGTGAGAAGAAAAGCCTCCTGCCTCGAGAGTGCAGATCAAGTTACGAGGTCAAAGACAATTAGAGAAAGAGGATGGGACCTGGCTGCTGTTGTCATGGAGCCTGAACACACACACACATGCGCGCACACACACACACACACACACACACACACACACACACACACACACACACACACACACACACACACACACACACACACACACACACACACACACTTCCTCTCACCTTTCTCTCTGTCTTGAAAAGGCCTCAGGCTATAAGAGTGAACAGTTCTGGTGAGGTGGGAATGAAGTTTTAGTTATTCTGATAGAGCATTGCTTCCTGAACATCGAGTCTTTATATCTTCTATATTTTCTATGTTACTATTATTACAGTTTTAATCCTACATGGTTACACCAATCCTTTAATTTAGGTTCATTACCTCATCTCAATTGTACAGTAATAAAACATAAATCTGTCTTTCTGTCCATCAATCGAGCTACATGGAGATCTTAGTGTGGGTAAGGTTTCTTCTAAAGACTTCTTTAAGGGTTTTACATTTCCTCCGGATACGAAAACTGAAGAGCATTCACTGTCTGTCTCACTGTCTGACTGTCTCTTTGTCTGTATGTCTGTATATCTGTCTCTCAGTCTCTTTGTCTGTTTATCCAAACAATATGAACAGGTTTAACATTTATAAATGTGAAGCTGTAAAATAAAGTCAGAAAAAACCTAATCCTAACGTAACTATCTATCTATCTATCTATCTATCTATCTATCTATCTATCTATCTATCTATCTATCTATCTATCTATCTATCTATCTATCTATCTATCTATCTATCTATCTATCGAATGTATTCTTCTATCGTGCTACACTCTCTAGCCACTTTAATAGAAACACCTGTAACTCAGCTCATTCATGGATCCTTTGAGTTTAACTATGGTTTGATAATTGATGCCAGACGGGTTAGTTTGAGTATTTCAGAAGCAGATGATTTCTTGGTATTTTCACATATAACAGTAAAAAAAAATAAAATACGGGGAGCATCAGGATAAAAGGGAAAATCCTGTCAGGCCATCTACAGTACATGATTGGATAAATGCATGCGTGAACAAAGGGTACATGTGTTTCTATTAAAGTGGCCTGGAAGACTATCTATCTATCTATCTATCTATCTATCTATCTATCTATCTATCTATCTATCTATCTATCTATCTATCTATCTATCTATCTATCTATCTATCTATCTATCTATCTATCTATCTATCTAGTAGCCATGTCTGCAATCCGATTGATAAAATACTATTTTTGTGGTCATGTCTGACTGACTCCTTTTTATCAAAAGCAGTTTCTTATACAGTACATATAGGATGTGTTTATTTGAAACACAGGCAAGAAATTACAGAACACAAGATGCTGATAAAGGATGTGTACGGTTGCGATATTGTGTGCTTGTTTGTAACACAGCAGAGAAAGCACATAACATAGTAAAAGAGTAGTGAAAAGTAAAGTATATATTTAATATGTTTATTCTGGGCTTTCTGTTTCTCTGGAAAGTTTGTGTATGGTGGTCCATCAGTGATTGTAACTGTTGGTACTTTCTGTAATATTCTTCAGTGATTCAGATTTAGACCTTCCAGAAGTGAAAGAGAGAAACCTGAATATTCTGTTGATGTATCGTGTAAATATGAGACACAGATTAGAAATGATGCAAAGTGAGAGAAAGTGAGAAAGTGCGATTTCAGTCAAAGCATCGTGCTGCAACGAGCCAGAAACTTCGAC